>NC_060149.1:140570048-140812548 GCF_021461385.2 Schistocerca piceifrons
AGGCAATGTAATAATGTAAAGATTAATTCAGGAAATCGACTTTTGCTATGTAAAGTTGAACTAAGTAACCAAATAACAGCGTTTAAAGATGAACCTAAATATCAGTTAACAACAGTAAATTCAAAACTAGATGACAGAGTCACAAACACAAAACCAGGCCCCAAACTGTGAACCAAAAACTAACTATATTGGAAACTGGCACAAGTGCTGCAGCTAACGTTGAAAACTTTGCTGTATCTTAGGTAATTAGTAAAACAGAGAATGTACATTATTTATATGATGATGTTATAAATGCAGCAGATGATGCTGGGGCAGAAACCAACGTTCTTCCCGCCTTGATAGATGATTTTGTACCTGTGGAAAGTAAAATCAAAGAATTTGATTTGTTAGTAGCAGATGTATTTTCAATATTAGATGCAGAAATCTATGTAAAACCACAAGTTTCCAGCAACAGATCTGTTTGGAAGAAATATTAGAATTTTGAGAACCACTGACTGGTAGGTGAAGCGCCTAATTGTATTCAGCAGACAATTTACAGTCTAATGGAAAGAACTTAATGTTGATACAATAAATTAGATTGATTAATTTGTAATTTTTCACACTGGCGCAGAAATAGCTAATCAAAATTTTGCAGTAGCGCTAACAGAAAAGGTTACTAACGTATGTGAATGTAGAGTTATGTTTGTCCTTATTAAAAAATAGCGCAGATTTGGTTTCTGTTAGATCAATTGAAAGACTGTCTGGAAAATGTAATGCTGAAATTGTGTTTCGGTTGCCATTGGAATTGAAAAGACGCCACTGGATATGCTAATTGAAAGGGTAAGAATGATATAATCCAAAGCCACAAAATGTAAATTTTTCAGGAGAGCTTTTTAAAACTTTGAATAAATCAATAAATCATATTTCAGCTTTCCTGGGTATCTGACAAAGTAGTTTATTTCTCCATTGGGTTAATATACATATGTGCATGGTTATATTGTGAACAAAGTTAAATATTATTAATAAAGAAATATTTCATCCCTGGATGACATAACATTGGGCTTTGGCCTGTCTCATACAAAATAAGATAAGGTGTACAAAAATTTGACCATTAGCATACAATATAACTTACAACGACAGTAACTAGAATATTTCAAACAATGTAGCCAATATCTAACACCTCTGTGTCATTTCATCATTTCGTGCTTTGTTCCACTTGGACTCTTGAAGTATCCCTTCGAAACATCTGGAATATATATGGAGTTAATGACATAACATCTATGAGTTTTTTGTCGCAAATCCTTGATAGCTGGAATGGATTAAGCTCCCGATGTGCTGGTCTTTTTCTAGTGATATTTACAGTTCTGAATTCTTCAAAATTAGCGTACTGATACTTCGCGATTAGATGTGATGACATTCCTTCATCAAATCGAAAAGCTGTCGCTTCAGAAAATCGGAACTGAGATCCATCATCACGTTTGTCCTTCTTTGCAATATTTATCTGCAAAGGGTCAGATCTATAAAGTCTGCTTGCTTCATTTCAATGACTGAAAACGGCTTCTTCTTGCATGATTCTTTAACGACTGTGATCCAATCATCAGAGGTGTACACAGTGGAGTTTCTGTTCTTAACATCGTTCTCAATTCGACCGAAATCTCGGTCACAGGACAAACGTGTGTGTCCAACTTGTGGAAACTAATGTTCAACAGCCTTAAATTTTAATGAACACACTAGTGATCTATCTAGCGCAACAATTGCCCATTTTTTGCCATGGGTTCTGCAATTATTATTAATAATGTGAAGAATGTTTTCTTGAGACTTTTCTATTTCTAGGAATTTTATCAGACAGCTTCCTATCTCATCAGATCCACACTTTGCTTCATCTTCACTCCACACAAATGTATCTTCTGTTTCAGACCCACAATCATGAACACGAAAATTATACATCCACAATTTCCTCGTGTATAATGCAGACCCAGACACAAAATTATACAACCACAACTTCCTCTTATAGAATGCAGGACCAGGTGTCAGCCTTGGTGCTGGAAATGCTTGTTGGAGACCAAAGGTTATTCTAAGATGTTCCCCAAGATTTTCCCTAGCTAACTTGAAACATTGTGTAATGATGTTTTGTCCAGCAGGTGCTTTCACATGATGTAGGTCCCTTTCAGTTTTTAATCTTCTAATCATATCTTCAGAGTTGGTAAATTGTCCATTTTTAATTGAATTTGAAATTCATCACATACATGATGTGTCTCAACAAGGCAGTTTAAAACCAATATTAAAATAATGGTTAAAAATGCGAAATTTCGAAACTTTTAGTTGTGGTGCATTGCTTTCTTCACAATATTTCAAATAATGTTCTTGATGTAATGAAGTAATCGACATGTCATGGTTAAAGTACACTTTATTAGTGTTCTGTGAGTGGCTGTAATGACTGGCGTCCTTAGGTATATTGTTTATGAAGTTGCGAACTGTCTCAACTGCTTCTGGTGATATTTTCCATGATGGATTTCCTTTTTTCCTGGAGGCAAAGAAAAAGAATAAAAGCAATTTCAAATGCAAATGCCCAGGTCAGAGAAATTTAGTGAATTTATGTTCGATATGATACAGAACAAAATTGTAGTTTTCCTGGGAAGTGACATTAACTATATCTTTAAATACTTCTTCTATCCTTTGGATAATTGGAGTGTCCATCATGCAAGTGTTTTTGTAAGTTCTTAAGACGTCCTTGATTTTTATGAAGCCCATGTACACTTAAACATTCTTCTCTGCATACCATAATATTGCAGACATTAACCTTAACCTGATTAAAAGGTAACTATTCGCCGTGAAACTGCACTTTTCCTTTTCTCTGGGTACCTAAAAAAGTAAAATATATTGCTCAACATAATAATACTTTATTCATAAAAAGTACATGATATAAAAAATTTATTTCAGATTTTCGTTAATCATAATTACCTCCTTTGCCCCTGTTTCATCTTAATATTGCTCAGAAGGTAATTATTTTGATTATTGACATCACCCATATCCCAAAAAGAATGGAATATCTGCTCTACACATTTATGAATTTTGCTCCAACACTTGTTTTATAATTACATCCAGGACCACGAATTATAACACCAACAGTGTGTCATATTTTATCAGATATGATCAGATGTGTACTCTCTGCCAGAATTTCTACGGCATTTACATTTTTTTCCTTTTCAAATTGCCCATATTTCTTCTTTTTTCTACCTTCAGGTTCGTTAGCAGGTGATACTGCGAGAGACCTTTTACATTCATCAGCATCCTAAACCAAACAGAGTATTCAGAATGAGAAAGACCAAAACCACTTTAATGCATATAACATACCTTAATATATTATACAAATAGTCTTATAATATTAAAATTATTAACAATAAAGCAGTAATTAATAGGAGAAGTATAATTTGTTCATGATTTCACACATACGTATTTTAATTAGCAAGTATATAATAGTTACAATTATGCAATAATATTTTACTCTTATACAGTCCTAAGTTTCATTATTTTAAATGTTTAAAAAAGTAATTATTTTCGAAATTCCATGTCACTTTCGGATAAATATTCATCAGAGGGACAATAACTGCTTCCACTGGACGAATAGTTCAGAACTGGCCATTTCTGCCTCGGAAGCTTCTTTTTCGTTTATGCATGGAAATAACCTCTTCTTGGCAAGAGCCATTTTACTGTGGCTTTGGGTTGTATTACACACGAAAAAGACTACTTCTTCACTGTCTGATAACAACAAGTGTGAACTGCTGTGTCATCTAGTGAGTGAAAGTTAAAATATTTTCGCAGTAGCTTCTTCTGTTGAATAGAAGTTGAACTAACACAGAAAAGTATTTCGAGAAAAGCATGGCTTTGGACTATATCATTCTCACCCCTTCAATTAAAAGACTTAAGAAACCACCATATAAGTTAATACGTGGCAGTTAGGAAAAACAACGGTTATGAACATAATCTTTTATTGCAGTAAATTTTAGACACATTTACTTATATTTTAAACAAACAATGAAAACTCCAGGTTGGTATATCAACAATATAAGGAAAAGGATGGATTGCTACCAACCATAAAGATGACACACTGAGTGGGGCACAGACACAAGAAAAGACTGTTCACACATTTAGGTTTAAGCCAAAGCCGTTTCCTGGCATGAGTTGCTGGAGATGGCAGTCATATGTGCATGAGGAGTGCTTCCTTGTGTGAATGAATGTGCATGTGTTCCCTTTCCTGAGGAAGGCTTGGCCAAAAGCTAAATGCGTAACAGTCATTTCATTGTATTTGTCTGATACTCAGTGTGTCATATTTATTGTGTGTAGCAATCTATCCTTTTTCGTATATTGTTACTTATATTTAGCAGCTTGCCTACAACATCGCCAAACAAGACACCATAGGATTTACGCCATTTTTCCAGGTGAATGGGCTTGAAGCGACTACGACGATGGACATTGTGTTTCCGTTACATCCTAATGACGTGGACGACGACTACATCAGTCAGGTGTTAACCAGAGTTGAGGAAGCTCGGCAATTATTTCGACTCCGAACACTGCAGGCTCAAGAACAAGATCGCCGAAGGTATGACGCAAGCCACCGTCCTGTTGTCTTCCAGCTTGGTGACCTCGTCTGGATCTTCACTCCTGTTCGGAAGGTTGGTTTCTCTGAGAAACTCCCCAGGCGCTACTTTGGACCTTATAAGGTTGTAAGACAGTTGTCTGATGTTAATTGTAAAGTTGAAGATTTCGACCCCGACACAAGACGACGAAAGATCAGAGATACGGTCCACGTCCTTCGAATGAAGCCCTATAAGGATCCTGCAACCCAGGGTAAATTCGAAGCTCCAGCGACAGGCAACAAGCGGAAAGGTGACGAAGAGCGTAGCGGCAAAGGAAGTTCTAAGAAGATCACCCATCCTGTAACCGCGCGACTTCTACGGTCGCAGGTTCGAATTCTGCCTCGGGCATGGATGTGTGTGATGTCCTTAGGTTAGTTAGGCTTAAGTAGTTCTACGTTCTAGAGGACTGACGACCTCAGATGTTAAGTCCCATAGTGCTCAGATTAATTTGAACCATTTAAGAAGACCGCCGCCAGGGCGAACATCTGGATAGGAAGTCGGGGCATGCAGGACCGATGACTCGTTCCCGGACTAGGAGGACGTAACACCGAGACCCTGTTCTCTTAACCCTAGGATGTATATACAGGGCCTCTGAGGCCCTTGTATGTCTTCATTTTTAAAAAACTTCTGTAATTTTTTGTTTGATTTCAAACTGCTTTCCAGTACTCTTTCACTAATACTGTGACATTCCTCCTATCAAGTCTGAACGAGATACCTTTTAAGTTTTTTGTGTAATTCAATACGTTTACCCATACACCGTGAATGCATAAACAGGGCTTCAGAAGCCCTCACACATTTATAAATGTTCTTTAGCCTATATTGTCTTCAACATTTGATTGGGAGCAGTTATTAATTCAACAATAACTGTAGTGGTATTTCTGGCAACAGGAGTGCCAACAGCAGCAGTAGCTGTAGTAGTAATAGTATAACTAAAAAATAATACACACTACTTTCACATATTGGCGATGTCGGTGTATTATTGATCTTTTTGCTATCAAATGTTTTATTATTGCATAGTATTGTTATCCTGTGCCGCTCTTCCAGCTTCATTGTTACTGTAGTTTGTTTGTTGCTGCAAGGCCCATATTGTTACGAGTATGACTCGTTTAGTGCTGCACAAGCGGCTGTTCGAGAGACACGCCTTTTGCTATGGCTTCGACACGCAAAGCAAGAGAGTCACTACGTGCAAATGCCGCTAATTTTGAAAGTGTTGTGGCTCAGTGGTTTGAAGAAGATGACTCTTGTGAGGATGGAAATATTTTTGAAGATGCAAGTAGTGAAGAATCAGCCAATGAACCTGCAGATGTGAATATTGAGGCAGATGACAGTCCTTCCGATAACATTACTTCATCAGAGTCTGAAAATGAAGAACCACCACAAAAAGGTATAGAAGACCACACATACATTAGTCGGAATGGAACGATTTGGAAATTAGATCCTCCTGCAACTTTTTGTATGCCTGTCCATAATATCGTAAAGAAGGCACCTGGTCCAACCCGTGGTTTGAAAACCTGTAAAACTAAGGATGCCTGGGACTATTTCATCTCCAAGAAAATACTAGAGGAAATCATCAACTGCACAAATATTGAAGGCAGAAGATTGGCTGCTTTACATGGAAAAACATTTTGCTTGCTGAAATGGAGGCTTTTCTTGGTCTTTTACTGCTTTCTGATGTTGAGAAGAGTTGGGATGTCCCTATTAGAGAATTATTGTAGGATGAAAAGGCAAATCCTACATATAAGGCCACCATGTCAGTAAACACATTCGAGGATATAAGGAGAATGATTAGATTTGATGACAGGCGTACCCATGAAGCTCGATCAGCAGATGACAAACTTGCAGGTGTTTGCTATGTATGGGAACTACTTCTTGACAAGTGTAGAAATAGAATCATTCCCAATGATTCGCTCACAGTTGACAAACAGCTAGTCCCATTCCGTGGAAGATGCAGCTTCACCCAGTATATGCCCTCTAAACCAACCAAGTATGGCATAAAAATATTTTGGTTATGTGATGCTACATCTGCATATGCTTTAGACAGAATTGTTTACACGGGAAGGAAGCCCTATGAGCCTATTCAGAAAAATCTTGGATTGAATGTGGTGAAAGATCTCGCTAAAAGCATTGAAGGATCATCAAAAAATATTACTGTTGACAACTTCTTTACTAGTGTGCAGCTGGCAGAAGAGAAGCTTCAGAGGCAAATTACAGTGGTGGGAACAATGAAACAAAATAAACCAGACATTCCTAATGAGATGAAACCATCTGCCTCAAGAGCGATTCATTCCTCTTTGTTTGTATTTAGAGGTGACATTACAATGGTGAGTTATGTTCCCAAAAACAAAAGTCTGTAGTTCTCATTAGCACAATGCATCATGACAGAAACATTGATGAAACTCATGCAAAAAAGAAACCAGATATAATAAAGTTTCATAACTCTACGAAGGGTAGAGTAGATCAAATGGACCAGAAAATTCGTTATTACACTTGCAAGAGACAAACAAAAAGATGGCCATTTGCATTATGGATGAAAGTGATGGACGTCGCAGCAATGAACAGTGAAATTTTATTTCCCACCCAACATCTGACATACCATAGTGGAAGAAGTGATAAAAGGTGTTTGTTCCTAAGAGATTTAGCAGAGGAAATGGTAAGACCACTAATGGAACTTCGTATTCAGATCCCTAATCTTCCAAAGAAAATCGTTGATGCCATGCAAAGATGTGGTGTTCAAAAAGATGTCATATTGCCGAACCAACTACCTGTTTCAGGAAAAAGAAGATGAAGCAATTATTGTCCATATAATAAACACAGGAAAAGTGCTATGACATGCATTAAGTGTAAAACCAACATTTGTAAGGAACATAGTGGCGTTCTTTGTGCTACTTGTTTGTCACATGTTGAAAACTAAGAAAAATGCAATTTTATGTGAACAATGAATAATAATTTTTTGTCAAAATATTGTCTATATACATAATATTGTGAATAATGAGTATGTTTTAACTGAAGAAATTGATTGTAATAAATGTTATAAAATGTAAACTGCAACTTATAAGTGAATTAATAAAATTATTTATATATGTTGTATGTAAATGGATGTAACTAATAAAAATTCACTCTTAGAGTTTTTTTAAATTAATAAAATGTTTATCAGGCCCACCAGATCCTGTTACAGTATCTTAGGAATCTTTCAATATGACAATAAATTTGAGAGAAATAAATTTAACTCCAAAGAATGATTATATGAATAAAGGAAAATTTTAAATTAGGGCAGGGCCTTGGAGGCCCTGCATATGCATTCATGTGTGTTTTCGGCACCATGCATCCTAGGGTTAAGGAGGGACCAATGTCACAGAAGAAGCTGAGTAGCACCGTCAATGTGGTTTAGCGGTTATGATACTAGACTGTTGCATGGAGGTTTGTAAGTTCTAAACTCACCTGAACTGTAAAACTTTAATTTCTATATTCGGTTTGAGGACATTCTAGAAGTGTCCACAAATATCAAGTATCATTGTTCTGGAATGTTCTGTAACTGTATATATACCATAAGTGTTCCGGCCAGAGGCAGTTCGCTCCGCGCTCTTGTATGTGCAAGTGCTGAATAATCCTTCATTTAGTGAAGTTAGTATTCGTCGTTCACGTAATTACACCTTCTTCTACATGACAGTATCAAATGACATACATCTGAAACCAGATGTCTTGACTGGATGCAGCAATACCAAACCACGCATTGATTACACCTAGAAATGTAAACGACATTTTCAGATATCTCACTAACATTTTTTGCTGCGTAGTTTGTGATTCCGATATGTGGACATTAAGTTTGATATAACTGTCTTTTTGCTAATGTCACCTTCTTTAATAACATTTTTAGTAAACAAATTTGTTGGTTGTCCTTCTTTTAATGCATTGCATGCCACTCACCTATGATTAAACCTGAATGCTGAATTTAGCTTACTATTTTTTCCCCAGAGCATTTCATTCTGGCTAGCGAGCATAATGTTATGGCCAGCGCTCATAGTTTTGTAAGTTATCTGGCCCATTGTGAAAAAAGATTGGTGACCTCTGGTCCACAAAATGACATGTCCTCTCAATGGAATTCCGTAATTATTCTGAAGGAAGTGTTACTGAAGGGAATGTCCACTTCACTAAACTGTAACTTATTACTTAGCTGAATGTCTTGAGGCTAGCCTCGTTGTCTTCTTTTCATGATATGGCTTAGTTCTCCAGATTTGGCTGCACAATGAAACATTGTTGCGTCTTCTCAGTACATTATTAAAAGTATAAACAGTCGTCAGTTATCAGAATGCAGTAAAATTCTCCAAAAGCCATATAAAACTGGAAAATCCATATATCTATACAGTGGCACATGCGTCCCTCAATAGAACAACTTAGCTAGTATCTCTCTCCAGTTACATAATTATGTGTATGGTCTCATGTTTTGTAAATCTCATCATGAGCCAACATAATTATCAATTCATAACTAATAGAGAAGGATAGTATTAACAGAAGGAGATAACTTCAACAGTGGCAGGGTAGAAGAAGAAAGGTTGCACCACTGAAAACTAAAGCTGAAATAGTGTTAGAACACATAGAGCACTGTGTCCATCACAATACATCACATACAAAAAAAATGTGTGTCCTACTGAGGTTCACTTTTGTATATGACAAATCCATAAAATACACAATTTGGACATGCAATGAGGAAAAATTTAATTATACACAAGCATTCAAATGTGTTTGAAAGCATTAAAATAACTGTAAGTGACACGCAACAAAATTTTAATTGAAAAGTTTTCCTTTAGATGAACAGTAACATCTGTAATCTAAATTTATGTAATGAGCAACTCTTTAAATACTCAGAATGTATGGTTTCAGTCCAGTGATGTTCCTTGCACAAATACTACAATATATTGCCACGTGTGTAGAGCATATAAGGATAACATATCATATTTCACATGAATCACAAACTAAATAAAACCGATAAATATTCGTAGCACTGAGTAAATAAAGTTGAAATAGTACTCACCAGGTAGTCATAGTGCAACATAAACCACAATACTAAAATGAAATAATAATTAAGCATTTATGGTTAAGTATAAGTCTTCTTACAAAATACAATACATTGCATACGACAATGTCCCGAAGTTACACCATCAATATAGATAACAATTTGATTCCAATGTTTGTTTTAGTTGTTCACTTTATTAATAGTGTTGCTGCAGATAAGATTAAGTGCAAGACAAGAATGGCCTTGGTTAGAGAACGAATCCGTTTTACACGTCGAGAATTAGAGGTGATTTCCAAGGATTTATTTTATTTACATCTGAAGATTGCATCAAGATGCTCCCCCCTCAGTTGGGATTAGATTGATGGTGTAACATGGGCCAAGACGGACTGGGCCCTCAGGAACAGTAGAAATAGACAGAGTACTAAGTTTAATCGTCTCACAACACGTAAACCCCAAGTAGTCCCTTCTGGACTATCCATTGTGAATGTCACGGAGAAATCGTTTGACGATGCGACGATGTCAGTGCTTGCGAAAGGTTTAAACTTTGCTCCTACACCTTCTTCACCTCCTTTAATGAATTTCATCAGTTCTATGGAGGAGACTATTAGACCTCTTCCTGTGGGCTCGGCAGATGAAGTTCGTCGGGAATCGTGTCGTACCTCGCTGAAATGTGCGCCGCAACGGAGTGACATATCTCCAGCAGAAAGAGCTGCTCTTCGCAACCTCCGTGAAGATACTGGTACGGCCATATTCCCTGCCGATAAGGGTAATACTACGGACCTTTTGACAAAGAAAGCGCGCAACGAGAAGATGTATAGTCAACTAAGTGATTCTATGTACCTAAAAATCGATAAGGACCCAACAAGCCGTATTTCAAGAAAAACTGTTACTCATTTCAGTGATAGCGCTTTACCTAAACAAGTCATCAAGAGGCTGAGACCACACAACGCTGTTCCACCAAGACTGTATGGGCTGCCAAAGATTCACAAGGATAGAGTTCCACTACGATTGATAGTGAGTAATATTGGTGCTTCTACTTATTCGACTGCAAAACATCTGGCCTCCTTACTCAAGCCGCATGTGGGTAAATGCTGTCGCCATTTTTACCAAAGTTCCTTTATTTGACTCTCTACATCTTATTGGTATCTTGTTCAGTGATAATTTGACGGCTTTGTTTGAACATAGTGTCTCCTCAACTTATTTTTTATTTAATAACTAATTTTTTCACTAACTGACGGTGTCACCATGGAGAGTCCCTTGTCTCCTGTGGTGGCCAATCTTTTTATGGAAGACTTTGAGGAGAAAACTCTTGAGTCTGCTATCTTAAAGCCTACAGTTTTCTGGTAATACGTAGATGATACTTTCGTTGTATGACCTAATAGCAGACAAGAACTGGAAAAAATCCTTTGTCATTTTAACTCTCTACATGAGAACATCAAGTTTACTATGGAGATTGAGAAAGATGGGACTTTACCCTTTGGAGACATGTTAGTATGCCTAAACAATGATGGGTCTTTGGGATATTCGGTGTACAGAAAACCCACATATACAGATCTATATCTTCAGGCATCCAGCTGTCATCATCCCGAACAAACCGCCAGTGTTCTCAGCATTTTAATTCATCGGGCGCATGTAATTTCGGATGCTGATGCCCTTCATGAAGAGTCAATGCATCTGGAGAAGGTTTTGAAAGAGAATGGCATTACTTCACGTCAAATACGCTCTGAGGAGACTGATGACTCTAAATGACATTATAAATCAACTGCTTTCCTTCCATATGCCAGGAACATGTCCTCTAAAATAGGCAGATTGTTTAGGAAGAATAATATTAATGTCATCTTCCCTCCACCAGCAAAAAGCAGGGCCTAAGATGGATCCGTTAAAGAAGATGTACAATTGAGGAAGGTGGGTGTTTATAAAATTCCCTCTGAGTGTGGCTCTGCATATGTAGGTAAGACGACACGAACGGTCCACGAACGCTGTGTAGAACATGAAAGACACGCCAGTCTGTGGCAACCTTTAAAATCAGCAGTGACAGAACATTGCATTTCCATGGGACATTCTGTGGAATACAACAACACCAAAATTTTAGCACCGGTTTCCAGCTTCTGGGACTCTGTAATTAAAGAATCCGTGGAAATACGTCTTGCTGACAATTTGATGAATCGTAACAACGGCTTAAAGCTTGATAAAAATTGGAATCCTATTATTAAAATGATGCGGTCAGAACGTAATCGACATACTCAGTAGACACTTAGTGATTAGTTTGTTTTTACTTCACCACTGAGGGCAGCACACACAACTTGGCTGCCTCATGCATGTCACCTCCTAACGCATGCGCCGTAAACCGCCAGTACGATTCGCATGCGCGGTTCGCTATGAATACCATGACTGCATCAGATCTCTTCAGTACTTCGTCTGCTCACCTGAGGATGGTCGGACGCCTCTGGGTCGAAATATAGTGGCAGAATGTTGATGGGATATGGCTGCAGACCTGAAAATTACTGGAAGAAAAGTGCTCTTGTTTACCCAATGCTTTCAATCAAATGTTTTATAATCGAGTTTGTCCAAAGAAGAAGAAATTTAAAAACAACAGTGATCACACAGAGTACTGCTACAGACCAAGTTTCATCATCGCCACTTCTTCTGGGCCATGCTTAGTGGATGTGCACCAAGGAGTTGTATAACTCACGCTACTGCTACTGCTACTGCTTGTACTACCATGAACGTCCACTGTGGGTGGAGTAGGCTGCCACAGAAGCCCCACTCCTCCAGTCCACTTGCAGTTAGTCCTGCCCTTTTACAGACTGCTTCCCCCCCAGTCTCACACACAGTCCTTTGTGCAGCAATGGCCTACACTCTCCACCGCCACACCTACACCACCACCACCACTGCAGCTGCAGCCAGCTGTGTGCCTTCTCCATTTTATTCTCCCCTTAGTAGCAGTCAGTATTCAAATGTGAATTAAGGGGAGTTGGAACGCCCTATCCCGACAGTGTTAAATTTAGTGACTTGGCTTCCTTGTATTTCAGAAACTATTGTAGGCATTGATATGAAACTTTTACAGGACATTAAACTGTATATTCTGAGAGTACTGAATTACAATAATTGCATTTCTTCCAGTGCTTTCGGAAATACAATTTTTTTAATTACAGAGTTAAAATTTTGTGTACCTTTTCTTGCACATTATCCTAAATAATATTAATTATACGTAACATTATGTTATTTTATTCCAGTACACTCAGGATATGTATGTTAATACTCCCTGAAAATTTGAATACTCTACTGGAAGTGGTTTCTGAGATTTAGGGAAAAATGCAACAGGCAATGTAAATTTTCAGAAACAGCTTCTAAAGTTTCAAAAGACTGTAATTCACTTAATATATGCTTAATTTTTTATTTTTAGTCAGTCAGTAGCACCCTGCGCCATACTGTATATCATCCTCTTGATCATTTTCCAAGTTTTTTCTTCTTTGTTTTTCTTTCTGGACTGCTTAGTGGCCAACTGTGCTGCATACTCTGCTTTATCAATGCGAATCTTGTCCATCCATTCAAGTTCTCTGATGCAGTTTGCTCCAGGATTAATTCCCATATGCTGTAGCACTTTCACCCTACCAATGTTGCCATCATTAAGAGCAATAACAGCATCACTGAACCCCCACTTTAGTGTTTTTATTCCAACAAAAACTTTTTGGTAAGCATGTCCATACAAGATTATTGACGGGCTCATTGGGATTTTGAGTCTAACCATGCAGACACTTCTTCAGTAATTCAGGATTTGCCAGGTCTCTGTAAACAGGTTTTATGATATCCATGACTGGTGCTGGGATGGACTGTTCTTGGCTGTATGAAATGTTTGAGTAATGAGCATTGCAGTAATTGCACAATCAATCAGGTCCTCGAGGGCAAAGGTGGTGTACTGGTTTTTTATCAGTTGACAGTCTGTGGAAAAAGGTAGCCCATGCTGCCTGCTTCATTTTCAACTAATTCTCAGTATTATTTCTAATGGCCATCCCATAATACTGCTGTATTTCATCAATCATTTTGTCTGTCAGCCTGCCTCTTATGGTTTTACCATCAGAAAGTTTCTTGTCTCTCAAACTTTGTTTCAACTTCCTCAGCCTGGTGCCCATCCTCTTCTGGACGTGAGCAACACATACCATTTTTGTGATAATCTTCTCATCGTAAAGCTGAGCGGCTACTACACTGTTATATGCTTTTGAGTTTCTATCACCTAAGAACTTAATGTAACACACTCCCCTTTCATTCACATACCAACTAAAAATTTCAGTAGCTGCTGAGGCCTCCATACTACCACTTGTTCCTTCATTATTTCTGTCACAGATATGCCCTTCTTCATTCCCTGATTTACACTTATAACAATGTTTGGTTAAAATATGGAAATCTATTACCTTTCCAGTATCCACACTGGTCACCATAGCAACAGAATTCTTAGAACTGTAACCGCGCTTCTGCCAAGTGCCATTAAAAGCTACTGGTATGTCAGTCATATCATCATTTATTTCAACAGCTTCGTTTGCAGCACCCTTCATTGACTCACATGCAACAGATTGCACAGCAGCTGCTATAAATCCTGCATCCTTGTCGATTTTACAAGGTGGGCATGGCATATTGATTATGGCACACATTGTTACTGCTGCAGTGTGTCCTTTGCCAATAGCTCTCAATCCATAAAACCACCTAACATTTACTTCAAAATAATTATCTTTCCACTTATCAGAATTCCAAAATGAATGAGTATATTTACAACTGGCGTAAATAATGAAAAGTTTTCTCGCTAGTCTATTTGATAACTCACTGTCTTCATGTAAACCAACTGGCCTCCACATGTTTTACAACACACACATTCACCTAACACCCTTGTTAGGATGTGTAAATCTATTAGAATATAACCTAACCTACCATTTACAACACTTTCATTTTGAGAAAACGGTGTATCGCAATGTTTTATTTTAATCTTCGAAGCGCTAATGGGTGTTTCCCTAGATACTGATGAGTTTGCCTGTTTTTCATTGTCTGTAGCTTCACACACCACATGCTGAACACAGTGTTTCCCTTTATTCGAAAATCTATTACCATGAAACCCACTTTTCTTAAAAAACACTTTGTTTTGGCGTCATACTTTACTTTTTGAGAGATTTTTTCCTCAGAAAAAGTTAGCACTTCGACATACAACGAGTGTTTATACTATGAAACGATATGATACAATTTTTGACAGTGCTACCAATACAAACACGTAATTTAACCTTTTTTAACACAGAAATCCACAGCCTTCTATATAAAAAAATAGCGATTTTATTAATCTTGAAGTAATGCACGTAAAAATTTTAACAGTTTCAACTGGTGTAGATTATATTTTAAAAAAATGAAATAAAATACTTCCCATGTGAGTTGATAAGTGATATATTTATTCGGAAAATTGGAATTTTATAATGAGATTTTTTTTTTGGTCATCAGTCTACTGACTGGTTTGATGCGGCCCGCCACGAATTCCTTTCCTGTGCTAACCTCTTCATCTCAGAGTAGCACTTGCAACCTACGTCCTCAATTATTTGCTTGACATATTCCAATCTCTGTCTTCCTCTACAGTTTTTGCCCTCTACAGCTCCCTCTAGTACCATGGAAGTCATTCCCTCATGTCTTAGCAGATATCCTATCATCCTGTCCCTTCTCCTTATCAGTGTTTTCCACATATTCCTTTCCTCTCCGATTCTGCGTAGAGCCTCCTCATTCCTTACCTTATCAATCCACCTAATTTTCAACATTCGTCTATAGCACCACATCTTTAATGCTTCGATTCTCTTCTGTTCCGGTTTTCCCAAAATCCATGTTTCACTACCATACAATGCTGTACTCCAGACGTACATCCTCAGAAATTTCTTCCTCAAATTAAGGCCGGTATTTGATATTAGTAGACTTCTCTTGGCCAGAAATGCCTTTTTTGCCATAGCGAGTCTGCTTTTGATGTCCTCCTTGCTCCGTCTATCATTGGTTACTTTACTGCCTAGCTAGCAGAATTCCTTAACTTCATTGACTTCGTGACCATCAATCCTGATGTTAAGTTTCTCGCTGTTCTCCTTTCTACTACTTCTCATTACCTTTGTCTTTCTCCGATTTACTCTCAAACCATACTGTGTACTCATTAGACTGTCATTCCGTTCAGCAGATCATTTAATTCTTCTTCACTTTCACTCAGGATAGCAATGTCATCAGCGAATCGTATCATTGATATCAATGAGAAATCAATGAGATAAAAATCCGAAAATCTTGAAAAAAAATTTTTTTTCACTTCTAACTCCCCTTAAGAGTAATACAATACCCCTTGTCACCACAGCCATGTGGATAAGGAACTCGACTCATAAACAGAAAAATAGTCATGTGTGGCTACATACAAAAAAATTATGTATATATAGCAGTCGATAAGACAAACTCATCCAGTTATGTGAGAACTGTTAAAGGGTAAGCATGTTGAAAAGCATTGCAGGATGGTCTTCATATGAGGAGATGCCAATCCAATGTGAAATTAAGATTATTTAACATGACTCACAGGCTTAACATCAGCAGCAGAAAAGACATCAGTGTGGGAATGATGTTGGATAGTGAGTTACATTTGGTGATGATTTCCAAAACTCCCTGATATAGCGAGATTGAAGTTGTGTTATCTACAGATGAGTGGATGTATCTGTTCAAGACATCAATGTAAACTGCCGCACTGTCCCATGGGAATGCCCACTCTCTTTCAGTGATACTGGGTGATCATATGACCTGTGCATGGGACTTCCCACAAATAACTCAGTTGTATAATGAGAGAATGCATCCATCGACAAGAGGATACTTTTAAAACTTTAATATACACCAGTTACACAATTCAGCAAGCTATAGACTGTCGACTAAGCTGGCAATTGTATGTCGTTCTATTCTATGAGAGAATATGGAGCAATCTATTGGAGTCAACATGCCAAACTGCTCATCCACTGGAAGAAACCGTAGCTCAGTATTACGACTCATGTGGTGCATCACCAGAGGTTAGTAAGTCTTAAGCAACAGTGCCAGATGAAAGAACAGAACCGCACTCATATTTAAGGATGTTCATATACCTTGCTATATTGCAGTGTTTACAAATAAAGAAAACAATAAAATCCCCTGTACGCTAATGAAACAACATAGTCGTCGCCATGGTCGGGTGGATGAAGCGCCCTCGCCACAAGAGCTTCATAGTACCTGGCTGTTCTTGCAGTAATACTGAGTACAAGACGAAGAATGGGTATCTACTTCTCAATGGCAAACATTCTATAATTGTGAGATCCTGCTCACCCATTTAATATAGGGTAGCTAGGAAGCTAGGCAACAATTCAAGCAAATCTTATTAATGGATTTTATTACAGTAAACTGAATTGACAATACTTAACTTTGCCTTTCTACTAAGAGGTGTCGCAAGCAATTTGCGATATGCAAAGAATCAGTGTCCTTCGATATATACAATTTCCACGTAAGCAATTAATATAGATCACAAGTCACAGTTCGTCTTCTAGTGAGGCTCTTCTAGTGCGGCCGAGGCTAGCTGAAGCGGCGCTTGTATTCTCTTCGTATAGGTGCCGCTCCTGTCTTGGTGCGGTCCTAGTCAGCCTACTATTGGTTGACGTCGCCTCACAGCCTTCTTCGCTGCTACGTTCCATCCCGACGTTCCGGCGCTAGATGTTATGCTGGAACATTCCTCCCCCTCCCAAAGCAACAGACCGTCGTCGTGTAGGGAACGTGACAACGGTGGGGGTGGATGGAGGGTTGACGCTGCGCTGGATCGGAAACTGCTGCTGCAGGGGACGTCAAGCTTCCGTTCGTACCCCGTCATCAGGCCTTCGCTTTGGCGGAAACGTCCCCCAGAAAACGACCAGAAGAGTACGCGTCCACCTCCGGAGGCCAATAACCAAATGGGGAAGGCATCGGCTGCTGCTGTGTGGACGGGTCCAGCTCCGTCGGTAGGACGAGAGGAGGAGGAGGCGAAGGCTCCGTCTCCATGGAGTCGTCCTGCGGTGTCGTGATGACACCCTCTGGCGGCCGCTGTGGCCGCGCTGTCCTCGGGATCCGTGAATCTGGGGGAAGAGACACAGAAAGATCACCATGTACGTGGCAGTGGCGAAGCTGACTGTAATGTCGGCGCTGCATTCCGTTTGGACCTAAAACAAGATACATGCAAGCGCCAAATGGTTCAAATGGCTCTGAGCACTATGGGACTTAACATCTGAGGTCATCAGTCCCCTAGAGCTTTGAACTACTTAAACCTAACTAACCTAAGGACATGACACACATCCATGCCCGAGGCAGGATTCGAACCTGCGACCGTAGCGATCGCGCGCTTTCAGACTGAAGGTCGTAGAACCGCTCTTCCACTCCGGCCGGCTGCAAGCACCAAGTCGACGGATGATCTCGCCTCGCGCCCACCTTCAGCTGCCGCTACAAACCCTATAGAAGACAATATCATGTGGCACGAAGAGATACTTGCAGCCTTGCTTCGGCGCCGGATGCTGAGGAGAGTTGAGCAGGTGGAGAAGTGCCCGAAGGCGGCGGCCGTGAAGCAATTCCGCCTGCGATGGTCCATCTCGTGGGTGCGAACGATAGGAGGCGAGAAACAGTTGCAACGCTTGATCCCTTGTGTGTGCAGGCCCAAGTTTAGCCATCTGGTGCTTGAAGGTCGCTGTTTGGCTGTAAATGGGACGGTGCACTAATTAGATGCTGTGTGCCATTACATTCATAGAACGCGTCCAAATTCATTTGACGTGAACTGAGGGCCGTTGTCTGACACTATGACTTCAGGTAAACCCTCGAGGCAATTCAGACACCTGAATTGTGCTACGTTACGTTGTCGAGTTCATTGGCACAGAAAAAGGAAACTTGCTATACGAATCAGCCACAATCAACCGATGAGTGTTCCACAAAGGACCTGCGAAGTAGCCCGCCGGAGTAGCCGTGTGGTTCTAGGCGCTACAGTATGGAACCGAGCAACCGCTACGGTCGCAGGTTCGAATCCTGCCTCGGGCATGGATATGTGTGATGTCCTTAGGTTAGCTGGGTTTAATTAGTTCTAAGTTCTAGGCGACTGATGACCTCTGAAGTTAAGTCTCATAGTGCTCAGAGCCATTTGAACCGTTACGTAAGAGGAAGCGTCAGCTTGCGATACAGCTGATTTGTCAGGATCAAAGTGAACTAAGCATCGATCATTGAGCGATGCATCTTTAAGTTTCTGAAAAGCTGCTTGGCACTCATCTGTCCAAACAAAGGGGACATTCTTGCGACGCAAGCGATGCAATGGAGCTGCGATATGTGCTGCATTCGATATGAACCCAATATAATAGTTCATTTTTCCGGAGACTGACTGCAATTCTGTCATATTGCGAGAAACTGGCAAATCTTGTATGGCTAACAAATACGACTGAAGAGAATGTACACCTTGACTGTTTATGACATGACGAATACACTGCAACTCAGGTTTAAAAAAATCACACTTGTCCAATCTACACTTTAGTCCTGCATCATACAACACACGAAACAAAGCACGCAAATTTGCAATATGTTCTTCAGGTGTACGACCTGCTCCGACAATATCGTCCAAATAGTTTGAACAGTGTGGCAATTGAGCGGTCAGGTGTTCCAAATACAGCTGGAAAATGGCGGGTGCGGAAGCACTGCTAAAAGGCAAATGCAAATATTTCAACAAACCCAAATGAGTATAACTACACACACTTTTGAGAGTTTTCATCGAGCGCTATTTGAAGATATTTTTGAAAAGTAGCGACTAGTGCCTGATCTGTCCATGAGATCCTCCGGGTGTGGCAATGGATAAGTATTAATCACAGTTTGTGGGTTGCCGTAGACTTAAAGTCAACACAGAGGCGAATGCGATCTGAAGGTTTGGGGAGCAAAACCAGTGGACTTGCCCACTGACTAGCTTGTATGGGCGCAATAGCTCCGCTATCTTGTAATTCTTTAAGTTCAGCAACGACTTTGTCCTGGAGTGCACTGGGCACAGTTCTGGCCCAGCAAAATTTCGGCTGAGCATTGTCTTTCAGGGTAATATGTCCAAAAAAATTGTTAGCCTTGCGTAAACCTTTAAAAAAGAGTTCCGGGAATTCTTTGAGCAAGCTTTGCATGGAATGCAGACACTGACAACACATTGTTCTGAATATTAAAGCCAAACAAATCAAATGAATCAAGACCAAGTATGTTCTCACAATCGCGTGATTGTAGCACCGTAAACGTCACTGGTCGCGTATGCGACTATTACATGGCAGGCAAACTACGAATACATTTTCTGAGAACAGGAATGTCTTGTCCATTTAGCCGTCAGTTGTGTGTTAGTTTTAGACAGGCGTGGGAGCCTAACAGTTCATATGTATGACGATTTAGCAATATGACAGAGGAATCTGTGTCCAACTGAAATTTCACATGTTTCCCACAAAGAAGCAAATGAACAAAAAGTTTGTTGGACTGACGTATCACGGAAGAAACTGCACCCTTGCTAGTTTTGCTAGTGCCTGTTGCAGACTTCGAATATACTGCATTAATGACACGGGCCGTGTGACCAGATTTTTTGAGTGGGCCGAATTCTTATGTTTGTTCCGTTGCAGACATACGCGTTGTACATGTCCTTTCCTGCCACAAGCGTAACACTGAGCTTTTCGGGAGAGACAGTCTTGGCGTTTGTACCGTGAATAACATCGAGGGCAAGACTTAATTCTGTTCGTCTGTGTAGCTGCCTGTTTAGCGAGCTGCTCATGAGGCATGGAGGGTTGTTTACTCGGCGTGGCAAGCGCAAGCTGCCACTGCGGAATGGACAGATCGCAAACGAGGGACTCAACTCGACAAATTGCTGGCTGCTCAAATTTATCGGCCGACAGAGCACGTGAATCGTACTGATCTAGTATTTGCACTACCTGGTGAAATGGTGGATCGGACTCTTTCAAAATCTGTTTCTGAGTTTGACATCAGGTACATAGTACATGATCGCAGCACGCAATGTAACATCTGATTATAAAGTTTCACAAGCAAATTTTAATTTGTATTTTCTTGTCATACCCTGCAAATCTGTTACCCATTCGCGATAAGTTTGTTCTGACCGTTTTTTACAATTAAAGAATTGATACCTAGCTGCGACCACACTCACTCGTTGGTCATAGTAGTTAGTAAGCGAATCTACAACCTGTTCATACAAAAGTTCACTCGGAGTGTGTGAGTTAACGAGCATTTCGCTCTTATTTAAGTATATGGCCGAAAGAGTCAGCCTTCAGGAATTGTGAAACGAACCCTGTCGTCCAAGACCGGATGTCACAAAGGGCGCAGATTCACCACGAGAAGGGGAATCTCACAGGCGTCTATTGTCTATTGAGGCCTAAGCGCTGTAGTGTGCGAGTGGGACAGACGAGAACCTACGTCATAGGGAAACAAGAAGAAGGCTTTTGTGGCCCAGGACACGTAGCAGTGGTTAAATCTGGCGGACCTAATATCGGCCATGAAGGGAAACATTTATGAAAACTATTTAATTGTGTGGTAGTGCAAGGAATGAAGCCACGTTAATTCGTAACAAAGATCTGAATGCTATAGTCTGAACGCTGTGGTCGATCTTAAAGATCGATATTTCTTATAGAAGAGCATCATTAAAATGGCACACGTTGTAAATACCAACTCTGTAACTTTATTTGTTTAAAAGATATTGTAAATTTAAATTATCAGTATTTTCAGTCAAGCATCACATCATCATTTCCTCCACACAAAACACAGTGCAAGGCTACTGGCTGTGACATTCAAAGCTATGAAGGAAATTGTATTGGTTTTGTGTAAAATAATTTAACGTCTATTATGTAATGGAGATTATTGTTACTTTATTTAGAGCGTGAAAGTGGTCAAGTTTTGATTATTTAAATATGTTAAAATGTTAAGGGGCTCCGGAAAGGCTCAAAATAATGAAAAGTTCAATTTTTACTTTTTTGCGTTTTCTGAATCTGCAGACTATTACCTTTTAATAGATATATAATTTATTCAATTCTGAAGACTACAACTATTTTTAAATTTTTTTTTAAATGTGTTCTACGTGGGCGTGACCCACTGTGGCGCTGTTAAACTGCTGTCAAATGGTGTTATTATTAACGTCCGTGTTCATCAGGTACATTTTAGTGATGTGAGATAAAGTATGTGTTGTGGCTAACCTGTGATGGTTCAATATATATCGCTGGTGTGATTGTCGATTGTTTCATTTTTATTTACTCTGTCGTTATCTCGAAAATATTCGTAATTAATTCTGTTTCTTGAGTGTCTGTTTTGTTGAACTATAATAATGAGTAAAAGTAAAGTTATTAGAAATCCTCTGAAGGCTTTTAAGAAAAGGAGAAATGTTGGAAAGCCAAAGGTATGTGTTATTACTGTAAACAATAAAGACGATAACGAAGTGAGTGAACCTAACCTCTCAAGTACACCTGCCCATAGCAGTCAAAGTGGGAAAGAAAATACTTCACAGAAGAAGCTTGGTTCAATGAGTGAAAACTATGAATGTTTTATGGGCGAATCGGATGTGAATGAAATATTTGATATGTCGGTTCTCAAAGGAATTTTTTCAAACTGTGTAAGATGTATTCATTGTAGTGAAGTTGGTCTGGAACTCTCCATAATAAAGCACGTAGGACTTGCTAGTGAAATACAACTGAAATGTGATATGTGTTCATACATGACCACAGTGTTGCAGTAACTGCAACTGAAGAAAATGGTAGCAAAATCTACGAACACAACAACGAGCGATGCTTGCTTTAGACAAGGAACGCCTTCGGGCTGCAGACAGGGCTGTAAAGAGTCTAGAAATACAAGCAAGAGTAAACAGGAGGAGGAACAAGAGGAAGCTGGAGGAGGAGTTTGCAGAGGATGAAGATAATCCATCCTATGGACCTGGAATGCACTAAAAAGTTAATCCAATCTTTGTCGCTCGATTCGCAAAACTTTTATTTTCTCATACTAATTACATGTTTTCTAAGGATCTTCCAAACATATTTGTTTCAAACTTTCAGTAAATGTTACACAGTACCTTCTGCATAATTTAACAAAGCCTTTTTCCAAAAAACTGTATATTTTTGAATATATAAATAAAAAATTGCAAAAAAATGTTGTGAATTTTCATTACAATTGAAAAAAAATCATCTTTAATAACTGAACTAAAATTTTGTAAAATCCCTGTGTTAAGTTGTAGCCCATATTCCAATAAATAATCTGTAAAAAATTCAACTTCCTACCTCAAATACTTTGTGAGTAAAGATGTAATTTATAAGCGTTATTTTAACATTGCAAGTATAGGGCGTTCCGGAGCCCCTTAAGTAATGTAGAATAAGCTGTAGTCAATCAGATGGACGGCTTCAGGAAAGGGAACTGCACTAGTCAGTTGAGCGAAGATTTTCGGCGCGCGGGAAACGCGGTCGGAGATGGGCAGAGGGCAGTTCTGGTCCAGGCACCGAAGGGGACAGTTCGGCTGTAGACACCAAAGTGTACAGTTCGGATTGAGACGTGAAAGCGGACAGTCGGTCTTCAGGCAGCTAGGAAGTGAAATGACTTAGAAAATTTCGCGTTGTGTGGTATCGCGGGACTTAGTCTCTGAGCGGTGAGCAGCCGCTCGCCTGGTGTGATCTCTAACTTTTCGCGTAGTGTAACAATAACAGTAACTCTAAATAAGACCACTTTCGCTATTAGTTTGTTTTCTGTGTAAACATTACTCTAACCAAATCGCAACTGTGTGGCCTACATCATTTATGGGTCGTTAATTTAGTTCCCGATATTATTATTACTGTTATTATATGTTATATTAACTTTTTATTTCGCAAACTTGCCATCAGCCAGACAATTTAACCAAAAGGTCACAAGTGTCTAATCCAGGTCGTGTATTGCGACACGTGCGGTTCAGCCCCTAGACGAGTTTGAGCCAAGACATTTCGAGGAACCGCATGTGAGCCCGAACGTCTTTGGGATGTTAGCTCGCAAGTGGCGTTCGGGAGCAGTTGTTTTGGATTAGTCGAAACACTGCACTTCCTACCACTGAAAGAAAGTACTGGCTTTTCACAGTAACTGGTACACTGAGAGTAAGTACGTGGGCTTCAAATTGCTGCAACCAATTGAGCCATTCCTCTTCTTGTTCATGAAACTGGCGAAAAGGCTATACAGCTGCAGATGTTGCCGTAGGTGCTGCTTGTTCCGTCGGGCGCACAGCGTGGCCAATAGCTACTGCACTGTGTTGAGCAGTGCACATATTTGCTGGGCCTGGAACTGAAACATCTGCATTAGCTGTGGGATAGGTGGGGTGGGCATGTTGGAAGAGACAAATGCACGAAAAAGACAAGACAAGCAAGAAAAATATGTACAAAAGCAAAGAAAATCTCTCCAACGCCCATCTGAAAAGAGTTATTACCAAAAATATTGTAAGAGACAGTTAAAGCAAGTAAACACCCCTGCAAAGAAACGACAAGAGAGAATTAAGGAGCCAGAAAAACACAAAAGATTGTTCCATGGCCACCAGGCACTGGGTTCTTCTTATAACTCATCGCCAATGTGGGATCGTGCCCACTCGTTTAATACAGGGTGCCTAGAAAGCTCTTTTCTCGAATATGAAAGGGCATGTGGCATTGTTGGCTGGGAGGCCCCATCCGCGGAAGTTCGACCGCCATGTGCAAGTCTTATTTCAGTCGACGCCAGATTGGGCGACTTGCGTGCCAGTGATGAAGATGACATGAAGATGAGGACAACACAACACCCAGTCCACGAGCGGAGAAAATCCCCAACCCAGTCGGGAATCGAACCCATGCCCGCTGCATGGTAGGCAAGCACATTACCTCTGAGCTAAACATACAGACTTTCTCGTATAGCTAGACAACAAACCAAGCAAATATTATTATTGCAGTTTATTACAGTAAATTGAATTGACGATACTTAACTTAGCCTTATTACAAAGAGGTGTCACAAGCAATTTGCGACACCCAAATAATCAATATCCTTCGATATACACAATTTCCATGCGAGCAAATAATATAGATCACAAGTCACAGCTCGTCTTCTAATGCGGCTCCTGCAGTGCGGCCGGGGCTAGCTAGAGCGACGCTTATATTCTCTTCGTATAGGTGCCGCTCCTGTCGGGGTGCGGTCCTAGTCAGTGTATTATTGGCTGACATTGTCTCACAGCCTTCTCGGCTGTTACATTCCAGCTCGATGTGACAGCACTTGATGTTAAACCAGAACAATAATTATCAGGCCATCTGAATGCATGAAGACCAATGTTGTTTTATCAGTGTTAATACACTATGTGAGCAAATCTATCCGGACACACCCTAAAACATACGTTTTTCATGTTAGGTGCATTGTGCTGCCACCTACTGCCAAGTACTTCACATCAACGACCTCAGTAGTCATTAGACATCGTGAGATAGCAGAATAGGGCCCTCTGTGGAACTCACGGACTTTGAACATGATCATGTGATTGGGTGTCACTTATGTCATACGTCTGTATGCGAGATTTCCACGCTCCTAAACATCCCTAGGTCCACTGTTTCCGACGTGATAGTGAAGTGGAAACTTGAAGGGACACATTCAGCACAAAAGCATACAGGCCGACCTCGTCTGTTGACTGACAGAGACCGCCGACAATTGAAAAGGGTCGTAATGTGTAATAGGCAGACATCTATCCCGACCATCACACGGGAATTCCAAACTGCATCAGGATCCACTGCAAGTACTATGACTGTTAGGTGTGAGGTGAGAAAACTTGGATTTCATGTTCGAGCAGCTGCTCATAAGCCACACATGACGTCGGTAAACGCCAAATGACGTCTTGCTTGATGTAAGGAGCGTAAAAATTGGACGATTGAACGGTGGAAAAACGTTGTGTGGAGTGATGAATTAGGGTACACAATGTGGCGATCCGATGGCAGGGTGTGGGTAAGGTGAATGTTTGGTGAACGTCATCTGCTAGCGTGTGTAGTGCCAACACTAAAATTCGGAGGCTGTGGTATGATGGTTTAGTCGTGTTTTTTTATGGAGGGGGCTTGCACCCCTTGTTGATTTGGGTGGCACTATCACAGTACAGGCCTACATTGATGTTTGAAGCATCTTCTTGCTTCCCTCTGTTGAAGAGCAATTCGGGGATGGTGATTCCATATTTCAACACAATCGAGCACCTGTTCATAACGCACAACGTGGCAGAGTGGTTACACGACAATAACATCCCTGTAATGGACTGGCCTGCACAGAGTTCTGACCTGAATCCTATAGAACACCTCTGGGATGTTTTGGAACGCCGACTGCGTGCCAGGCCTCACCGTGTGACGTCGATACCTTTCCTTCCTACAGTACTCTGTGAAGAATGGGCTGCCATTCCGCAAGAAACCTTCCAGCACCTGATTGAATGTATGCCTGCGAGAGTGGAAGCTGTCATCAAGGCTAAGGGTGGGCCAACACTATATTGAATTCCAGCATTACCAATGGAGGGCGCCACGAACTTGTACGTCATTTTCAGCCAGGTGTCCGGATACTTTTGATCACGTAGTGTATATACTGAGTGGGTCCATTTCGAACATGTTTATATATTCCGGTTCTCAAAAACATTATTTCAACCCAGAAACCAGCTATTAGAGTTGATTTTGCATGGAGTTGACAGAGTAACCTACCAGCCATTCAATGAAAGCGGTTCCACCTTTTGAGAAAGTAAAGTCAACAGTGTTTTCATATTAAACGATATTGTAGTGGAAAAATCAGAATCAGACATAGAATTATTTTTGTTTTGGCTGTCATACGACAATCAATATCTTCCACTTGAACCATACATATTCCAGGATTCTGAAGCAGTTGGTAAGGGATGATGCAAACCTTATTATCGCCTTCAAACAGGACCGTATAAATTTAAAGCATACTTACGAAACACATGTAGGAACTGACATGATATTTAATGACTTTATTGCCTTACCCAGGGGTTGCTGGAATCACGTGCAGTGTGGCTTTCTGGTCACTGACAAAATGAGAAAATTGAGTCACTCTCGGTTACAATGTCTGTGTTTATACAACGTCAGCATCTTCACGATACAATGCATGCATGTCTAAAGAAATAGATACTGTAATTGAGAAGTACAGCTGTGGTAAACATTACAGAATAAGTTCACGTATTGTGAACATGTATTGACGTAAGTTGTTTGTGACACATAAAAATTTGTGCCAGACTAGCACTGGAACTTGTGTTTCCCTCTGGTCGCCAGCTGTCGCCTTAACCATTCCACATATTGGAGCAAGCCTCCAAGACTGATACAAACTTCCAAATGTCACGTAGCCACACTATTGAGCTGGCACAGATCATGATTCTGACAGAGGGAGCCAAATACTATATATCGTCATTTTAGCCTGTTGGGGCATGGATACATCACCTTCCCAATTGGGTACCAATTTCCATGTGCCAACAACAGCTGATGTCAATACATATTCGAAATATGTGAACTTATTTCATAAGCACAATTGAATGACAGCTGATATACACGGAACTTCAAGGAGATTTTGCTTAAAATGTAACGAACCGATATTTTGTTATACGCAACTGGCCATTAAAATTGCTACACCACAAAGATGACGTGCTACAGACGCTAAATCTAACCCACAGGAAGAAGATGCTGTGATATGCAAATGATTAGCTTTGCAGAGCATTCACACAAGGTTGGCGCCGGTGGCGACACCTACAACGTGCTGACATGATGAACGTTTCCAACCGATTTCTCATACACAAACAGCAGTTGACCGGCGTTGCCTGGTGAAACGTTGTTGTGATGCCTCGTGTAAGGAGGACAAATGCGTACCATCACGTTTCCGACTTTGATAAAGGTCAGATTGCAGCCTAACGCGATTGCGGTTTATCGTATCGCGACATTGCTGCTCGCGTTGGTCGAGGTCCAGTGATTGTTCGCAGAATATGGAATCGGTGGGTTCAGGAGGGTAATACGGAACGCCGTGCTGGATCCCAACGGGCTCGTATCACTAGCAGTCGAGATGACAGGAATCTTATCTGCATGG
Source organism: Schistocerca piceifrons (assembly GCF_021461385.2). NCBI lineage: Eukaryota > Metazoa > Arthropoda > Insecta > Orthoptera > Acrididae > Schistocerca > Schistocerca piceifrons. The sequence continues at coordinate 140,597,760 of NC_060149.1, forward strand.
CTATAACGGATCGTGCAGCCACGTCTCGACCCCTGATTCAACAGATGGGGACATTTGCAAGACAACAACCATTTGCACGAACAGTACGACGACGTTTGCAGCAGCATGGACTATCAGCTCGGAGACCATGGCTGCGGTTAGCCTTGACGCTGCATCACAGATAAGAGCACCTGCGATGGTGTAGTCAACGACGAACCTGTGTGCACGTATGGCAAAACGTCATTTTTTCGGATGAATCCAGATTCTGTTTGCAGCATCATGATGGTCGCATCCATGTTTGGCGACATCGCGGTGAACGCACATTGGAAGCGTGTATTCATCATCGCCATACTGGCGTATCACCCGGCGTGATGGTATGGGGTGCCATTGGTTACACGTCTCTGTCACCTCTTGTTCACATTGACGACACTTTGAACAGTGGACGTTACATTTCAGATGTGTTACGACCCGTGGCTCTACCCTTCATTCGATCCCTGTGAAACCCTATATTTCTGCAGGATAATGCACCACCGCATGTTGCAGGTCCTGTACGGGCCTTTCTGGATACTGCTGCCCTGGCCAGCACATTATCCAGATCTCTCACCAACTGAAAACGTCTGGTTAATGGTGGCCGAGCAACTTGCTCGTCACAATACGCCAGTCACTACTCTTGATGAACTGTGGTATCGTGTTGACGCTGCATGGGCAGCTGTACCTGTACACGCCATCCAAGCTCTATTTGACTCAATGCCCAGGAGTGTTAAGGCCGTTATTACGACCAGAGGTGGTTGTTCTGGGTATTGATTTCTCAGGATCTATGCACCCAAATTGCGTGAAAATGTCATCACATGTCAGTTCTAGCATAATATATTTGTCCAATGAATACCCGTTTACCATCTGCATTTCTTCTTGGTGTAGCAATTTTAATGACCAGTAGTGTATCAGTGTACTGTAGCCTATGGACAAATTTGCAAGGATGCAATGCTCTCATTCCGAGGGGATGGTGCACAGGCCTAACAAATATCTATACATTGACAAAAATCTGAAGCAATCTACACCAGGCTAACGTACTGCCCGGCATTATCAAGGCAGCAGCTATGAAAGGCGAAATGTTTGAATCCAAGATCGAACAGTTAAATGCCAGAATCCAGTGTCATGAGCCGTATGTTGAGGGAAAAATTGAAGCAGTCAATGGAAGTCTCAACACACGATTAACAGAACTGGATGGGTTTATCAAGGGACTAGCAATGGAAGTTGAGTTGTATGAATCCATGATGGAGGACGCAAATGAACGAGTCCATCGACATGAATCTGAGATAGAAGAGTTACAGAGGAGAACAATCCTCACTATAGCTAATCCCAGAATACATAAATTTTATACAATCTCAAAATATGTTTAGCAGGCAATGGTGTGTTAGCAAAACGCAGAGTCATCAAGATTCGGAATTCTATTCGCCAGAAATTACTTCTAAAATTAGGACAGTTGGAGTGAGATCATTCTCTGAAACGTTTCAACCGGTAACATAAAGTATTAAACATCTCTCAGACACGACAGACGGAGGTAGAAGAGGAAACGAAGAAGAAAAAGAAGAGGAAGAAGAGCACAGTGTTAGTAAAATCGATGCAACGTAGGTTGTGAGCCAGAAGCAGCCACATATGCTTGGAATGCATCCTACATACTTAACCAACCAATAATAAATAGTGGGAATAGGGAATTGGAGCGAATATGTGGTTTAGTGGAACTAATATTTTTAAAAGCATTGAACTCCAGTAAGTATTTTTCAAAACAGATTGACATTCAGCATTAAAGACTGAGTAAGCTGCCTCTGGAGTACTTTTACTATAATGACCCCAAAGATTTAATAAAGTGCCTATGACTGCTCACCGCATCAACTGCCACTAGTGCTAAAAATCACACAAATGAAATAATATCGATCGTTTCAAAGATTTGAGAGAGATGCGTTACTGAGTTATAATTATGGAGACAATGGTTAAGGAACTCCACAGCCGAGCACGCTGAACATTTCCTAATAGACATGTCATAATATGTGATTTGGACGATTGATGGAAGGTTGATCTCCAAACAAGCATTTTAATGTAGGTGACTTGGTGCATATTTCGGAATACAAAACAGCTTTTGAGAAATCTTTCCTGCTGAACTGGTCAAGGGAGATATTTACAGTAAATTCTAGTGTTTTCCCGTCACACTTAGGATAGTATAATGGGAAAACCCTAGAACGTACATCTTAAAGAACAGCGCAGGGGAAGAACTTGCAAGGAGTTTTACGCAGAAGAATTACAGCAAATCCGCGAATTGTACATGTTTCTTGTAGAGTGTGTCATAAGATGTCGAGGAGGACAAGGCTTTAGTGAAATGGCTCGGCTATCCATCATTTCAAAACAGATGGATGAAGGCTTGTGATCTGGTATGTAACAAGGTGTGCAAACCTCAGACAGAGAAGCACCATGAGAAGAGTGCTAGGAGGTGCATCAGCAGAAGTGGTGGTTTTCTCAATATGTTACCAGTTGAACTGCATATCCCTGGGCAAAATTTCTGTGGACTTGGAACAAAGCTGAAGAGGGTCTAGCTCATGGTAATAATGGCATTAATCTATTATATAATGCCTGCAAGGAACATGACTTAGTGTAAGCTGAAAATCAAAGTCAAGTAGAACGTCATGCTACCGATCGAATTTCAGCTGAGAAGGTAAAGCAAATACACCGAAGAAGTGAGATAGCATGGGACAACATATTGGCGTATTCACAGTTGTTAAAGCGATGAGTGTCAAACTTCAACTGGGTGCTGGTTTAAATTTTAAATATGCCATGAATGTAGCTCGTTGTACTCTAAAGAAGCACAAGAAGAACAAACTTAAATGTTTTTCAAAAAAATTCCATTCAGTCAGCGGTGGCAGTGGCAAAAAGTACCTTGAAGGAGAAATGAGTAACAAGCAGAAGACACGTTAAATGCCTAGATTTCTACCACTGTCTGAGATATCTGGCGGAATTATTGCTTTTCTAATTCCAGCACTTGATGGGCTATAAGCAATTGGTTCATTGGTGAGAGGGGCAGCTGCCATAGCCAACAGAGTAAAGAATGCACAAAGTACAGAGCAGTAACTACAGGAATATGAAGGGCATAATAGGACGATGGAGGCTGTGTCATCGGGAATCGATTATATGTAAAACCATACAAAAAAAGAATTGGTCCGTTTATAAAAACATCTTCCAGCTATACTATGGGACAGACCACTTACCAATACAGATCTGCTTAGATTCGTAAAAAAACCTCAAAACCCCAAGATCTCGTCGAGTGTTTATGCAGAATACGTTTCTAGAGACGATGTGGAAATCTAACGAATGTGGGATTGTAAATTTAGATGTTGCAGGTTGATCTGAAATGCACTCGCTTGCGTATGTTAAAAGACATTGCAATTAAGTGTACTAATTTGACTTGCATGGGGATGTACGGCCACCGGGAGAACTGTACTATTACTTCACCACAAACAAGGTGATCTACAATTTTCGACACTACCAAAACTTCAGTTGACAGCTCTCTGGGCATTTCTGCCTAATGTTCATCATGACGATTGCATAAAAACAAGCAACATACACATCTCCGCATCAGTTGAGATTTGCAAGTGATTTACACGCCAACGTTAAAAGAAAGATAGTCGCTGTTAAGTGCTAATTACTTTCCGCCAGTAGATTACTAAACAGTGAGTGAAAAGGATTTGAGTTCTGTGCAGATTTTAATACGTTTAAAAACAGAGCTAAAAACAACAAAACTCACAACACGGTTTAGCGAGAAAGGTTCAATAGAACCAGTACTGGGAGTCTTCAGGAGACAAGTTTTCAGCAGCGATACTGAAAAAATTTACGTCTGGGATCAAGCTGTCTGTACAGTCCTAATTAGCACAATCTGTATTGAGTGTAATATCGCAACAAATTTGTACCTGAATGGCCAGTTAATTCGCACAGTCTACCAGTTCTACCACACATTGGGAGTGCGATACAGACTCGTTGAGGTGCCGAGCAACTTGATGTATGGTACCTCCCAGTGACTGTTCAGACGTTAGACCATTTCGAGTTGAAAACTGTGGATCAGGATGGGAAACTTGTTAATTTTTAAGGAGAGGAGATCGTGGTGTATCATCATTTGAAGCAGAATGGGTATAAAGTATAAAAACAATGCACACGTATGTCAGTACATTGCTGTGCAGTGAAAGGACAATGCGATAATACTTGAGAATTAAGAATTTCTTGGGTCAGTGGAAGCGAAACTGTGCAATGACGTCACTCGTTATAACAGCCACAATTCAAAATGACAAGCAGATCACTCCCCAGGAATATTTCGGCCACAAACCCTTTGCTTTAACAACGTTTAGTAATAATGATGAGATAAGGATTCTGATTTAACACAAAGATGAATTAGCACTTATGAGCAGCAGTTTCCTGCACCAGGAAGGGAACCATGAAGAAGGATGGAAGACCTACAACCGCAACATTGTGACTTATACATAACGCATTCGCCTTCCTGTTTCAAGAAATAAGATACACATTTAATGGCATGGAGGTCGACCGCTCAAAAACATGAGCGTCCACATCAATTTCGGATCTGAATGGCTTATAAAATTCAGGATGGTTCAAATACAGATAGATAAGTGGCCACTTTAGCATGTGTATTCCATTCAAAATGTTTACGCTGTCCTTTGAGGATAATAAACGTATCATTGTGAACGCTAAACAAAATTGATTCACACTCAAAGCACATTATCTAATCAAAAGTATCCAGACACACCAAAAAACATACGTTTTTCGTATTAGGTGCATTGTGCTGCCACCTACTGCCAGGTACTCCATATCAGCGACCACAGTAGTCATTAGACATCGTGAGAGAGCAGAATGGGACGCTCCACGGAACTTCGAACGTGGTCAGGTGATTGAGTGTCACTAGTGTCATACGTCTGTACACGAGATTTCCACACTCCTAAATATCCCTAGATCCACTGTTTCCAATGTGATAGTGAAGTGGTAACGTGAAGGGACACGTACAGCACAAAAGTGTACAGGCCGACCTCGTCTGTTGACTGACAGAGACCGCCGACAGTTGAAGAGGGTCGTAATGTGTAATAGGCACACATCTATCCAGACAATGACACAGAATTTCCAAACTACATCAGAATCCACTGCAAGTACTATGACTGTTGGCGAGAGGTGAGAAAACTTGGATTTCATGGTCGAGCAGCTGCTGATAGGCCACACATCACGTCGGTAAATGCCAAACGGCGCCTCGCTTGGTGTGAGGAGCGTAAAAACATTGGACAATTGAACAGTGGAAAAACGTTGTGTCGAGTGACGAATCACGTTACACAATGTGGCGATCCGATAACAGTGTGTGGGTATGGTGAATGTCCGGTAAACGTCATCTGTCAGCGTGTGTAGTGCCAACAGTTAAATTCGGAGGTGGTGGTGTTATGGTGTGGTCGTGTTTTTCATGGATGGGGCCTGCATCCCTTGTTGTTTTGCGCCTATCACAGCACATTGATGTTTTAAGCACCTTCTAGCTTCCTACTGTTGAAGATCAATTCGGGGATGGCGACTGCATCTTTCAACACGATCGAGCACCTGCTCATAATGTACGGCCAGTGGCGGAGCGGTTACACGACAATAACATCCCTGTAATGGACTGGCCTTTATAGAGTCCTGACCTGAATCCTACAGATCACCTTTGGGGTGTTTTGGAACTCTGACTTCGTGCCAGGCCTCACCGACCGACATCGATACCTCTCCTCAGTGCAGCACTCCGTGAAGAATGGGCTGTCATTCTGCTAGAAACCTTCCAGCACCTGATTGAACGTATGCCTGCGAGAGTGGAAGCTTTCATCAAGCCTAAGGATGGGCCAACGACATACTGAATTCCAGCGTTACCGATGGAGGGCTCCACGAACCTGTAAGTTATTTTCAGCCAGGTGCCCGGATACTTTTGATTACATAGTGTACTATGGATAATAGTGAATACTTTCAAGAGGGGCGGGAGGGGGGAAAGAGAATAAATTTACATTTGATACACTGACGTTGGAACGTGCCTCATTTATCTGTATCAGACGAGGAACGTATGAAACATTTATGTTTAATGAACGAGTGCTCAACTGCTATTAAGTTTCCATTCGTGGGAACTGTACGAGTATCCAGTTTTAGCAACAGCATCATGACAGAGTTGAGCAATTAAGACATCAGTTCAAATAGGAAAACCTTGATTCGTTAATCTGGCACTGCAAACAGCCAGTAGAGGGAATGTGGAGAAGGATTACAGCATGTTCGAGAACTGTAAGCTAACGTAGGCAAGAATGATCCTGTGTTCTGTATACCACCAATAGAAATGCAATAATCTACAACTCTAGTGGGGTAATAGCAATATCGCTCTACTGTATGATATGTATGTTAGGTTTCACTCTTCATACTATGACGGCGATGAATTTGGATGCATGCTCAACCCAAAGCAGTTTAAGGATTTAGTGCCAGTTGTTGTGGTCGACTTCAAATCAAATAGAGATTATCAAATCAAGCCCTGTAGACATCATTACTGAATCTGAATCATCACACAATTCCCCCCCACTCCTCCCCCCCTCCCCCTCCACACACGCGCACACACACACACACACACACACACACACACACACACACACCTCAGCCTATGATCGTGTTATCATTTATGCGCCTCTCACAGGAATCGTACAGCGATGCTTCACACTTGAGACATTCCACGATGGCCCAACAAGGACAAGAGTGAATAATTCGTGTTTAAATACGTTGCATTCATCAACACTGGACGAGTACTGACGACGTTCTCCACTAACGTCGCTTCGCCCAGACCATTTAGAACAGTACAGAGTGCCAAGACTCGACGGATAGTTTGCTTGGATGACGTGCTTTCGCCATGGAAAACTGTAGGACGATGTTGGAGTGGCTTACAAAATACGTGGCTTCGCTTAGAAACTTAAATCATACAAACAACATTTTTTTATTTCAAAAGCCATGAAGAAGTGTTGTGGTTTCGTGACATTTCCAAAAGTGCGTCAATAAGGCATTCGAAGATTCAGGAAAAAGTATGACGACGCATATGTGATTAAACAGGGTGAGGCAGCTAGGACAGTCCACATCAGATATATACAGAATGAATAAATGTGCTGTTTCCGCCAAGCTCTAGCTGACATGGCAAATTTCCTGACGTTCACAAGTAATTTTTGTCATTTATAGTCTATGAACCACGACACCGACTTTATTTTTTCCCCAACGGAATTACACCGACAGAAACAAATCGCATCACAAAAAATAATTAATGTACAGTAATGAAATTATGGGAATACATTTGTCTAGGTAATATATTTAAGTGATTAACTTTGCAAGATCACAGGTTAACGTAAGCCCGAGATAAGCCATTGCAGATGTGAAATGCTGGTATACTAATAATCGGTGTAACGTGCATGCATTGCGCTATACAGGTTTCGAATGTCAGTTTGTGGGGTGGAGTTCAGCGCCTGTTGCACTTGGTCGGTCAGTACAAGAACGGTTGGTTAATGCTCTTTGCGGATGACGCTGGAGTTGTCGTCCGACTATGTCTCGTATGTGCTCGATTGGAGAGAGCTCTGGTGACCAAACAGGCCATGTCAACGTGTCTGCAGTCTGTGGAGCATATTTGATTACAACAGTGGTATGCGGGCGAGCGTTATCCTGTTAGAAAACATCCCCTGGAATGCTGTTCATGAATGGCAGCACGGCGGTTCGAATCACCAAACTGACATAAAATTTTGCAGCCAGGGTGTGTGCGATAACCAAGAGAGTGCTCCTGTTGTCATACAAAATCGAACCCCAGACCGTAACTTCGTGCGAGGGTCCAGGATGCCTAGCACACAGAAAGATTGGTTGCAAGCCCTCAACTGGCCTCCTTCTAAACAATATGCGGCCGTCACTAGCACCGAGGCAGAATCAGATATCATCGGTAAACACCACGGACCTACACCCTGCTCTCCAATGTGCTGTCGTTTGACACCATTGAACTCGCAAATGGTGGTGGTTTGAGGACGATGGAGTGCACGCTACAGGGCTTCTGTCTCTGAGCTGTCCTTGAAGTAACCGATTTACAACAGTTCGTTGTGTTACTGTGATGCCAACTGCTGCTCAGACTGCTACTGCAGATGCAGCACGATGCATCTGTGATGCAGTAGATTGACGATAATGACTGGAGGTCCTAATGAATCAAATATTACTCTCCCGACTATATTCCAGTATCGCGATTAGTAGTGAGTGCTCAAATGGGATCACATGGAGGAACAAGCAAGGTGGACTTGTAGCATAGTGAGCGCGCGTGCTGCTGAGCGATTCAGTATAAAAATGATAGGTCCTACAATGCCGAAGCCGCAAAATACTGCACCAGACCTGAAATCTGCAATACGTCGTCGGTAGGCAGCGTTCTAATGATGTAGGCGCCGACTTCTGCTGTGCAGCAACTCTGTTTCAACCCCTGGCCTTGAAGACTTTCCGAGAATTCTAAGTTCTGCCGAAAAAGTGCGACCAAGTCGCAAGACCGTCCGATTCCGACTAAGATCAGATCCCGAATCGACCTGCGCCCGCGCAATGCAAGAGCGAGGCCGACATTGCTCAACTCCCTAGTGACCTCGAAAACTGCGTATCAGCATTCAGTGCTGATTCCTAAATTCCTCCACACTGTCTCAGAACATCATTCCCGCCAATAGGGACCATTCCCTCCAATTTCGAGCAGGGCTTTATGACGTCAACTAGCCTCTGTTTAAGTTAACCAATCATACCTCTGCTATTCAACTGAGGGTAATGAACTTGCTGTTTGACCGGCTACGAAAACAACATGCCTAGACCACCGGCCATCCGGCGCCAGACAGTCGCGCGCAGCAGGGCACGGTGCACAAATATTCTCAGAATCATGAGGACAATGCAGCTAGTCGGTGCAAGGAGTCTTCATTCTGGACGCGCCGGAACGGTCGGGAAAACACATAAACTGCGGCGTCACTCAGACGTCTCCCAGGTCGTTTCGCCCTGCGTACAATAGGCGAAACTCGACCGACGTCAGTCGTTCCACCAGGCATCGTTCCATTGATATACGACCCTCTCAGTAGTCACAGAAGTGCAGACCCCTACCGGAAACGCAGCGTGCCGCATCCTCTGGTGCTCGCCTCGCACAGGCCACCTAGGGAACTAACCCAACGTGCATAGGAATCAAGTGAAAAATATTTTGAGCTCTCAGTACAACTACTCTCATTACAGTAACCTAATTCGGCCTGTTACCACAAGCAAAGCCATACAACGTTAATAAAATTGATGAAAATGAGAGATGACATGCAAAAGAGGACATGGAACCTCTCATGCATTCTCAGTTAAACATTTACTTTTCACGTAAAACCTTATAAATCTCTGTTTTGGTATTCATGCGCATCATGTTCTATATAGTCTTTCTCATTCGATTTTGAGGAAAATACTCGACCAAAAATTTGATTTTTCGACATTTTGTAGTCTGAAATCACAGCTTGATAGTGGACTAGTTTTATTTTCGATATTGCCTATAGTGTGTGTATTTAACGGGGGACCTACAAATGATGGAGAGGCTTTGTCTCGCCGTAGCCCTCAGTGGTTCACCTGGCGGATTGGTGCCGGGGACCGGCCCACCTTCCCGCTCGGCAAGCAGCGCATTAGGCCGCGCGGCTAGCCGGACGCGTATCGCCCATAGTTATTGTGATTTTTCCAAAGTAAATAAACCATGGGGCATATTTTGAAAAGTTTGCAGTGAAGAAAGTAGTCACCAGTCAGTTTACTTTTGATAAATTTCAGGACAAAGGTTGCTGCGTACGAAATATAGCTAATATATCGAAATTGTTTTTAACCGCAGAAGGAGAGCAATACCTCTTTCCAGTGATACATTTCGACGTTTGGGAGCCGCGAAATATGACGCGCAACACTCGACGTTATGGCCGCTCAGTAAGCGTATTTGTGACTCGTGTTTCCCTTTTATATTATGTGGTTCATGAATTCAGTTACAATCAAATTGTGAGTTAATACTGTATGACGAGTTATTTTCATTTTTAAACTACAGGTAGACAACCGCAGATCCAGCGGCAGAGTTAGCTATATGTTTTTCTTGTCTGCACTAACAGTTTTATTCACGAAATATTCACTATTTCCGTTCTCATATTGTCGAACAGATGGCGTGTGTTCTGGCAAGCAATGAATGAGAAATGGGATTTTGTTAGTGCTATAACTAAAACATTCTGTATTCTGGATGTTTTATGCTCACCTATTTGCATACCTATTTTATGGTTACGTATTTCAGTTTTCTTGGTACAGGCATTTCGCATGGTTTTGCTAACAGTTATTACATAATTACTTACGTTATCTTTGAAAAAATAACACTATCTGTTTTTATTTTCCTGGAAGAACAACGCTGAATCGGTGCAGTTGCAACTATGTGCTCCTGAAACAATCTGGTTTCTTTGTATTATTTATCGCAGAAAAAGAAACCTTATATTGAGAAAGTACACCAACGCAGGTCAAAATATATAATGTTTACTGCAATACAAATCTGCACAAACAGCAGCAGAAGATACAGAAAAATTTAACACTATTCCTGTTGCTATTAATCTAAACATGTACAGTCAGCATTATGTTTTCTGTCCTTAGTCAATTAGTTTTGGTAGAACGGCATGCAAATCCACTATTGACCTGGTACTTGTTCACAGAAATTCTGTTTTTCAGTTGGGATATACTGTCTCATGTGAGGTAAGGTCTTCTTCTTGGCACTTTCAATTGGCGGAACTTTATCACACACGAAAGGGAAAGCTGTAATGTTATATAGTAGCAGATTTCTTTTCCCAGCACCTCTCAGCCTCTTGACAATGCTCCGTCAAATCCACGGTTGCTGGATGTTATGACTTTTCCTTCTCCTTAGTGTAGCAGGATTGTCAGGTGAAATGGCTCTGAGCACTATGCGACTTAACTTCTGAGGTCATCAGTCGCCTAGAACTTAGAACTAATTAAACCTAACTAACCTAAGGACATCACACACATCCATGCCCGAGGCAGGATTCGAACCTGCGACCGTAGCGGTCGCTCGGCTCCAGACTGTAGCGCCTAGAACCGCACGGCCACTCCAGCCGGCTTGTCAGATGAAATGTATAGCCAGACATACTCAGTTAGTTTGAATGAGCCTCTGTGCAACCCGTGGTCTAGTGCGCAAAGATCCTGAAATCCTTTGGTTCCATCTTGCAGAGAAGCAATCCATTGACCTTGGCTTTGGCAATCACTGGAATCTGGTTTTCTGGGTGAAAAGATATTTTGCTCCTCTCTACAAGAACAAAATCTCTATCACATGGTAGGAAAGTATGCACTGTAACGAGGAATTTCTGGTCTACAGCAGTGAAATATTGTCCATCTCTCACAAAATCAACAATGTTTGGGCTTACGCTCAAATGAAAGTCATATGGGAAATAAGAACTATGATCAGAACATTCCAGTTTCGTTGTTTCCTCTAAATGCTGTCCTTTACTTTACCTAACGCAATTTAGAAACAATTTCGAGACATTCTGTGAAAATGCTGGAATCCTTTGGGATACAATTGCACCGAATGTGCCATATTTCTTCCCTTTTTCAGCCGTAACCGATGTACCCAGTATCTTCTTCGCTGCTCGGCATTTATGAGTTACAAACGATCCAGTGCATCAATATCTCCGTCTGATGAAGACAACATATTCTGATCCACGTGTAGCTCGACCGTCCAGATTCTCTCTCACAGCGCCCCCTCAGCGTGAATTGCTCACGTCCCGTCCGCACTACGTCCGTTGACTCACCGCTGACAGCCGTCCGCGCCATCTCATTTCTGTGGGAATTGGAACTCAGTGGCATTTACATTGTGTGTTACTGCTACTAAAATGTCTCATCTCTTTTACCAGTTCCACTTATTTTTTCTCGGAATATTTTATTCTCCATACTTCCAGTTTCTAGAACTTTTTGGTAATCCAGAATGAGATTTTCACTCTGCAGCGGAGTGTGTGCTGATATGAAACTTCCTGGCAGATTAAAACTGTGTGCCCGACCGAGACTCGAACTCGGTAGAGCACTTGCCCGCGAAAGGCAAAGGTCCCGAGTTCGAGTCTCGGTCGGGCACACAGTTTTAATCTGCCAGGAAGTTTCATATCAGCGCACACTCCGCTGCAGAGTGAAAATCTCATTCTGGAAACCTCCCCCAGGCTGTGGCTAAGCCATGTCTCCACAATATCCTTTCTTTCAGGAGTGCTAGTTCTGCAAGGTTTGCTGGAGAGCTTCTGTAAAGTTTGGAAGGTAGGAGACGAGATACTGGCAGAAGTAAAGCTGTGAGTACGGGGCGTCAGTCGTGCTTCGGTAGCTCTGATGGTAGAGCACTTGCCCGCGGAAGGCAAAGGTCCCGAGTTCGAGTCTCGGTCGGGCACACAGTTTTAATCTGCCAGGAAGTTTTTGCTAATGTTTGCAAAGACGGATCATTAGGCTTGTCATGATCTGGGTGCTCCTCGGCATACAACCGTACCGCTGGTCTAGCAGTTCGGTGACTATATTCACTTCTTCGACTGTCGTATTTATTGTGTATGTCTCAATATCTTTACGAGTAAGTGATCTTATTGTTATCCGGAACACGGATTGATGGAGAGTTATGTGTTTGGCTACAGTTCGTACAATGCGCCAGACGTTTGTGGAAATCTCCTGACGGCGGGACAGTGGTTCGAAGCGTAGGTATCTTTATACTATTTGATCAAGTCGCATACATATTATGTCGCTGACGTTTTCTTATAAGCTTCTTTCATATGCCACAGAAAAAGTATACAGCTCACGTAGAAAGAAATAAAGTTGATGTCTTAATCCGGCGACTATAAACGATCAAATTTACTTGCGAACGTCAGAAATTAGGCCATATTTCTTGTTTTGGAAGAACACACAACACAAATGGTAGGGTAATGGTGGTATCACTCCACTCTGCATGGTTGCCAAATTTATAACATAATCCCCCATAACCTATCGTTCTGTTTAATGGTTTTCCATGTCACCCCCTTCTGGAAATATTAACATCAAACTGACTGCAGTGTGTGCAATATTATTTATTTAATTAATTTGTGGGATTCAAAGCAGTGTGTGGAATATTTAAACATTTTGCGGCATTTTTTCTGATCGTTCAAGGAATACCACAACATAAAACACTCACCACTCGTAATTACATTGACGTCACTTTGTTCTGTGAAAAAACAGTTGCGCTGCAGTTACAGCATAAGATGGGAAGCACCATGCGTCCCTTGAAGTAGCCCGTCGCCAGCAGGAACGTGAGGTGTTTGCGCCGGGAGATGTTCGAAGTCACTGTTGGGACCTTGTCACCAGAGCCATGTACTGGGCTCGCGCCACCACTGCAGCCGCCGAACCGTGCTAATCCCTCTAGCCAAAAGCATCAGGTGCTAGCGTCCCTTTGATACCAGACTCACGTCCTGGCTCTCTCTCTCTCTCTCTCGCTCTCTCTCTCTCTCTCTCTCTCTCTCTCTCTCTCTCTCTCCCTCCCTCCCTCCCTTTCTCTGTCTCAAGTGGCTACCTCCTGTTTTTGTGTAAACACATGCAGACCAAGATGTTACCCCCCACCCTTCCCACTCCTCATTCAGACCTGGCGCTGGTAGTCGATAAGTCTCCTTGTTCTCACACTTCCACTGCTGTGGAAACTTGTAGCGGATGGAACAAAGGCATTCAAGAAGAACTAGGTAGTGTCCATCGTTTGCCACTCTAACTCCTCCTTCGTTCTGAACAGAGTAGTGGATATCTGGGAAACCTCCTGCCCTTCCGAAAATGCTGGGCTTTGGGTGTCTTTGAAATAGGTCCACCACTCTATCAAATTAATTGACTAATTAATTAAATCGATAACCTCTGTGTGGATTCAGTTTTTCCTTGCATTCAAATGGTGGATACCAGGTCTGGTGTATGTGGTGGGAAATTCTGGGATTCGATCCCGCAACCGCTGCTTTCCAAAGCCTTCCACATTTATTTTCTGCCTCATATTGGCGGATACTAACACACTTAGGTCGTTTGGCAGGAAATCCATTACGTTGGAGGTGGCTGGGAATTTAAATTTCAGCTCAACCGTACCATGTTCTTAGAAAATTTGTGGAAGTGGTTGGGCAGATGTGTGCTTGCAGTACCACTACTGGAAAAAATAAATTGATCAATCGGGAATTTGACGTTACTACTGGTTTTTAAAGAACTACATAACCTCTAAGTTGGTACTCACAGCTACACCGGGACGAAGAATGAGGAGGAGGAGGAAGGGTCTACCATGTGACAGGATAGTAACAACAACGAATACCAGTCCCACCTTTCTGCTGCAAGAGTCACTGGACTGGATTGATAAACAGTAAACACCACATACTTAAATGACGTTCCATTCCGTAGTAGTAGCTGTCACACTTAGATGGCGGAAATCGCTGAAATACTCGTACATTCCGCACGCTTATATCCCCATGTCCATACGCAGCGGCCTAGGCAAGAGAGTCGCGCAGCACTAGTTGCAATCGTGTACGCGCGTCTTAACAATCGTGCCAGGTCAGCAGCTGGTCCCAGCCCGCCAGAGAGGACCGCCTGGCCGTGGTGGGTGTCCAGGATGACAAGAGAGGTTGGAATTCGACTGTTATCAATACGTCCAGCGCCAACGCTTGCCAGTGATCGATACTGAATCTTCTCAAATATCCACTTAAAAATCGGAGAATATACACGCGATCACGAAGGCTGCCCAATACTTGCAGAGAATTAGTTCGCTATTCACCCGTCCAGTGGGCGATACTGTTGTACTCTGCCTGACCGGTCTGGAAGACTCAGCGATGGCTCGTGCCTTATGCTGGAAATGTCCCTTCGTTGCGGTCAGTGGCTCGTCCACCCAAAGTCGCCCTAGGAAACAAGCCACATACATATCTATCAGTGTAATTACAATTAAATATTATGATCGTAGAGCGAATCTGGTGGTATTCGACAATGAACAAAGTATCGGGAATATCTCCTCCTGACGACTGTGGCTCTGGAAACATCAATATCTATACTATTCTTATGACTGGACGTAATTTTCCACGTAAAATCTTTCATCCCCTTACGACTATCGATGCACTGAAATCGCACTGTTTCACGACAGATCTATACCTCCCTTACGACCGGACATAGTCATTTTCTTTGCACATGTCTGAACGTTGACCACAGTAACTCTACACTCTAACACACACACATTTCCGATTATCGTTTATATGTGTGTACCATCTGAGAAACTGATGATATGTCCGCACTCAAACCGGATAGGTTTCTCGATTTTCCTTAGTTCTAGGAAATTATTTGACATTTGTCTTCCAGCCAATGAGATTCGGGAACAGACTGGAGCTATTTTCAATCAGCACTTCCGGAATGTGCTGCATCCCACCAAGACTGTCTCAAACAACTGTTGTCAAGCTGAGGCGTCCGGCACTACGTGATAATCAACGGAAGAGTTGGAAACACATCACCGATATGTATTGGTGTACTGCAATAAACATCGCAGTCAATAGTGTGACAAAGAACATACGAGGATTTGCTTAGGAGACTCATAAGAGGACGTTCTGTGTATCCATTTTGTTACAGCTGTATTGCCCGCCATATTTGTACACTGTAGCAGATCCAGTTGAACCCTAGCATTGCTGTATTGTCCATCTGTTTATGATATGAATCTGTCACCCCTTACGGTCGGGTATTTCCTTCAAAGTGGTGAAATCACAATTCCCCACGTTTAATATGTCCTCCCCTAACGACTAGACATATGTAATTTCTTACAAGAATAGTAGTCTGATCACTTCCCACAGCCGGCCGTGGTGGCCAAGCGGTTCTAGGCGCTTCAGTCGGGAACCGCGCGACTGCTACGGTCGCAGGTTCGAATCCTGCCTTGGGCATGGATGTGTGTGATGTCCTTAGGTTCTTCTTCTTCTTCACGCGATCAGGCGCAGAGGACCGCGCGCCACCACAGTTAGAGCTCTCCATCCGTCTCTGTCTTCTGCTATCTGTCTCCGGTTTTCCGTGACTCCCAGCTGCAACAGGTGTTTTCTCACTCCATCGATCCACCTCTTTCTAGGTCTTCCCACTGGTCTGCTGCCTGACGGGACCCAGTCCATTGTGATTTTGGGCCATCTTGTTGCCTCCATTCTAACAACATGTCCAGCCCATTGCAGTCTATTGCTTCTCATCACTCCCAAGATGTTAGGCTCCTTGTACAGCTCTTCTAATTCAGTGTTATGGCGTCTTCTCCATTCTCCAGTAGTCTGATCTCTGACTGGTCCAAATATTTTCCTGAGGACTTTCCTTTCAAATGTTAGCAGTCGCTTAAGGTCTTGTTTTCAAGTGCTCCAGGTTTGAGAACCATAAAGTACTACTGACATTATTAATGTCTTATACAACCGTAGCTTTAGTTGTTGCGAGACACTTCTACATTTTAATATAGGGTCTAGAGAGTGATAGTATCTGTTTCCCGCCTGCGGTCGTGCTTTTATCTCTGCTTCAGTTGATGTTACTTCTGCAAAAAATGATCCAAGGTATTTGAACTCTTTCACATGTTTATACCTGGTGTTGTTCACAATTAAATCTTGAGAGTTCTGGATCTTTCTTCCTATGGTCATATACTCTGTCTTTTCAGAGCTAAGAGATGTCCTTAGGTTAGTTACGTTTAAGTATTTCTAAGTTCTAGGGGACTGATGACCTTAGATGTTAAGTCCCTTAGTGCTCAGAGCCATTTGAACCGTTTGAACTTCCCACAAACGGCTGGTGATGTGTCGGTACATAAACCACAGTAGCTTTACGTCCAAGCAGCATACATTTCTGACTACCATTCATAGGAGTATAGCATTCGAAAACATTATGATATGTCCACACTAGCACAAAATGGGTGTCGTTTCGCACTGCACACCATAGCTTCCCAGTAGCTAAACCCCCTCGCAACGTCGTAGTTACCACACATGTGTCGAGGAATAACTTTTGTAATTACAACTAAAAAAGTCCTCACGTCTTTTCTTTTCTCTATTTCGCCACTTCCACGAAACCTTTTCGTAATTTTGATACTTGTAAATCTAGCCAACACAGTGGCATCTTAAATATTCGGACCGCCAGGTTAGAGTTTGTGTTAGTGCATTTGAGCCTTATGCCAAGATTACATGCATGACTATCGTAGATGTAACATCCAGATAATACAAATTTCTCAACCAAGACATCATTGCAAGTGCAAAATACTAGAGTACGTCAATTTGTGGTTAATTTCCAAGGACTAAACAAACGGGTGGAGAAACATTTTCATACCATAATGTTACGGCAAAACTGTTCTGTGTCGAGTCCAAGCACATTTTAATTCCTCTTGCTAACCATTATACCTGCTTAGCACTTTGGAGGAGGAACACCCTGAGACAGATCTGTTGCAGCTGGGAAAAGTAAGTTTGTTATGAAAAAGAGAGCCTGTTGGAGCGCCATACAAAGATTTTGTTTTTTAGATGTGCCAGAATCCGATGATTTTGATCAATATTGAAATTGCGCGATGCATACCGAACGCCCAGAGAGCTCTGGTGCTCGTGACAGCGGACGCAAGCTACATTTTTTGTGGCCATGCGGCAGCCAGGTCACCTCGTAGCAGCGGCCCCCTTTGCTCATGACGGCTTTCTTAATTGGGGAATTCCCACCACGAGTGGCTACTTCCAGTTGCAGCAACAGCACCTCAAACAAGCAGGCCAAAGAGTCCCCGAATACTGCGCTGCTATTGGCTAATTGTAAGTCAGGTGTTCCAGAATACTGCGGCCCTATTAGCTTACACTGAATCGGCGAAGTTATATAAAGCCCATCCTTTCCGTTTCGAACCTCATTCTGCCTTCATCCGTCGTTGTGTGAGGTCGAGTGTCTTGTTCTCGTTCGTGTGCGTTAATTGTTAGTTTGGTTTGTCTCTGATCTAACATGAAGCATTTGGCGGTATCAGATCGCAGCAGTTACAGTGGCGTCAAGAGGCAGAGACCTTTAGAAGAGGATGGAGAACTACCTGGTAAGTACAGATTCGAATCGAAAACTGCCAATTTATTTTCACTAAGATTTTCGTAGTACGGAAAACATGTCGTCTTCTTGTTTCAGCGATGTCCACCGAATGACTGATGAAAAAAGTGCTGAGATGCACCAGTGCCAGCAATAGCAGTGGCAGATGCATCAGAGGCAGCAGCAGCAGTATCGTCGTAAGTATATATTTTCTTCTTCCTCTTCGTAGTATACGCAATATGTTGTGACGGACGAGTCTGAGGTTGTAGAAGATGATTTCGAGAGATCAAAACCGATAAATGTAGCTTCTTCACTAAGAATTTCGCAGTAGTAGTATTGAATACATGTCATCTTATTGTTTCAGCATTTGTGCAGCGGATAACTGACGATCTTGATGCTGAGAAGCAGCAGCAGCAGTACCATTGTAAGCATATATATATATATATATATATATATATATATATATATATATATTCTTCCACTTCGTAGTACACGTAATATCTTTCTAAAAAATTTCATCATATACGTAATATGTTGCATATTCTTCGCTGTTGCAGATGATTTCGATGGATGAAAATCGATAACTGTAACTTTTTCACCAAGAATTTCGTAGTAGTAGTACTGAATACATAATCGTCTTATTGTTTCAGTATTTGTCCAGCGGACAATTGAGCAGCCGTATGCCGAGAAGCAGCAACAGCATTAGAAACAGCGTCATAAGTAGTATAATTTTTATTCGTATTCTTAGTATACGTAATTTCTTTGTAAAATTTCATTGCATCCATAATATGGTGCACGTTCTTTGCTGTTGTAGATGATTTCGAGGATCAAACATCGATAACTGTAACTTTTGTACTAAGAATTTCGTAGTAGTAGTACTAAATACAAAAAAAAAAGTGTTCAAATGTATGTGACATTTTATGGGACTTAACTGCTAAGGCCATCAGTACCTAGGCTTATACACTACTTAACCTAAATTATCCTAAGGACAAACACACACACCCATGCCCGAGGGAGGAGTCGAACCTCCGCCGGGACCAGCCGCACAGTCCATGACTGCAGCGCCTCAGACCGCTCGGCTAATCCCGCGCAGCTACTAAATACATATCAGCTTACTGTTTCAGTATTCGCCCAGCAGATAATTCACCAGATGGATGCTGAGAACTAGCAGCAACAACAGTATCGTAGCCGGCCGGAGTGGCCGTGCGGTTCTAGGCGCTACACTCTGGAGCCGACCGACAGCTACGTTCGCAGGTTCGAAATCGACCTCGGGCATGGATGTGTGTGATGTCCTTACGTTAGTTAGGTTTAATTAGTTCTAAGTTCTAGGCGACCGATGACCTCAGAAGTTAAGTCGCATAGTGCTCAGAGCCATTTGAACCATTTTTGAACAGTATCGTAAGTAGTAAACATGTTTCCTTCCTCATAGTACAGTGTATACGTAGTATCTGGCCATTAGACTAAAATTTCATCATATACGTAATATGCTGCATGTTCTTCATCTTAGATGATTTCCTGGAAGAAGAAGAAGAGGAGGAGGGAAGGGTACGAGCCGAGAATAAGCAGGAGCCATCACATACCACATGTAAGTGCTTATTCTAAAAAAAAATTGTTGTTTTTGTGTGTATACGTTTTTTTATAAAATCATTATGTTGCAGATGATATCAGTGAGATGGATCGATTTCTCTAACCCCAATTCAGGCGAGGGCTACAGTATAAATAATAATAATAATGTCGTGTGACCAGGGCCTCCCGTCAGGTAGACCGTTCGCCGGGTGCAAGTCTTTCGATTTGACGCCACTTCGGCGACTTGCGCGTCGATGGGGATGAAATGATGATGATCAGGACAACACAACACCCAGTCTCTGAGTGGAGAAAATCTCCGACCCAGCCGGGTATCGAACCCGGGCCCTTAGGAGTGACATTCCGTCACGCTGACAACTTTTTTTTTATTTTTTAAAATTTCATTCTGTTCTATACTGTTCGGTGAATTTGTTCGTGGCGGACGTCCGATGACACTCGTTCAGGTTGTTCGTTGTTCCATTCACTCAGTTTTTTTATTACATAGGGTAGCTATACTCTCTGACTGATCACGCTGAGCTACCGTGCCGGCGTCCACTCAGCTACCGGGGACGGACAATGCTACAGTGTGTAGAGGAGATTAGAGAGAGACCTGCGTCCATGCCAGTTGACCTGAGGGAGATGCTACAGAGCCAGTGCGAAATAGGCAATTTATACATTTTACTCATTCTGCTTACAGATAATTTGTGTTCTTTTTTACTTGCAGCAGCAGTCGATCTCTGGAACGTTGTACTTAATTGAGTTCGTTATTCTCTCTCTCTCTTTTACAGCGACCGCGGCTGGGGAACAATCCACGCCGTAAGTCGTGGCGCGGTAACCGGCGATAGCAAAGAAGCCAATGTTTCGGCAAGGTCCGATGCGGCATGCTCCACCGTGTGTAACTGGCTTCGTCGCTGCGTGGGTAGCCGCAGCGCAAGCAGGCGCAGCCGGCCCCACCGCCGCCGCCACTTCCGGTGCAGCCCCCAGTGCCGCCCCCAGTGCTGCCCCCCGGTGCCGCCGCCTCCAGTGCCGCCCCAACACCGCTCTGGCGTCCATGGACCACCCTCCCTCCGGGAACTAGCTCATAGTAGTAATCATCCTGTGGATAGCCGCAGTTCCCTCTCCTGTCCCTTTGGTGAACGACATCAAATCAGTAACACCATGCCACAATTAGAATACTCGGTGACTGCAGACGCATTTGGAGAGTGTATCTCGTTCACTAGGCTGGTCTTACGTAAAATCGGTAAGCGGGTCGAAGGCTTCCATCCAGTCACTCACTGATCAGTCTGTCCTGGCAACGGAAGACAGCAAAACGAAAGCTGAAATTTTAAATTTAGCATTTGAGAAATCGTTCACGCAGGAGGATCGTACAAACATTCCGCCGTTTAATTCTTGTACAGATTCCCGTATGGAGGACGTAGTGATAGAATCCCTGGGGTTGTGAAGCAGCTGAATGGGTTGAAAATAAATAAACCGCCAGGTCATGATAGGATTCCAATTCGGTTTTACAGAGTACTCTACTGCATTTGCTCCTTACTTAGCTTGCAATTATCGTGAATCTCTTGCCCAACGTAAGGTCCCGAGCGACTGGAAAAAAGCGCAGGTGACGCCTGTATATAAGAAGGGTAGAAGGACGAATTCTCAAAATTACAGACCAATATCCTTAATATCGGTTTGTTGCAGGATTCTCGAACATATTCTCAGTTCGAATATAATGAATTTCCTTGAGACAGAGAAGTTGCTGTCCATGCATCAGCACGGCTTTAGAAAGCATCGCTCCTGCGAAACGCAACTCGCCCTTTTTCACATGATATCTTGCGAGCCATGGATGAAGGGTATCAGACGGATGCCATTTCCTTGACTTCCGGAAAGCGTTTGACTCGGTGCCCCACTGCAGACTCCTAACTAAGGCACGAGCATATGGGATTGGTTCCCAAATATGTGAGTGGCTCGAAGACTTCTTAAGTAATAGAACCCGGTGCGTTGTCTCCGATGGTGAGTGTTCATCGGAGGTGAGGGTATCATCTGGAGTGCCCCAGGGAAGTGTGGTAGGTCCGCTGTTGTTTTCTATCTACATAAATGATCTTTTGGATAGGGTGGATAGCAATGTGCGGCTGTTTGCTGATGGTGCTGTGGTGTACGGGAAGGTGTCGTCGTTGAGTGACTGTAGCAGGATACAAGATGACTTGGACAGGATGTTGATTGGTGTAAAGAATGGCAGCTAACTCTAAATATAGATAAATGTAAATTAATGCAGATGAATGGGAAAAAGAATGGCGTAATGTCTGAATACTCCATTAGTAGTGTAGCGCTTGACACAGTCACGTCGATTAAATATTTGGGCGTAACATTGCAGAGCGATGTGAAGTGGGACAAGCATGTAATAGCAGTTGTGAGAAAGGCGGATAGTCGTCTTCGGTTCATTGGTAGAATTTTGGGAAGATGTGGTTCATCTGTAAAGGAGACCGCTTATAAAACACTAATACGACCTATTCTTCAGTACTGCTCGAGCGTTTGGGATCCCTATCAGGTCGGATTGAGGGAGGACATAGACGCAAGTCAGAGGCGGGCTGCTAGATTTGTTACTGGTAGGTTTGATCATCACACGAGTGTTACAGAAGTGCTTCAGGAGCTCGGGTGGGAGTCTCTGGAGGAAAGGAGGCGTTCTTTTCGTGAATCGCTACTGAGGAAATTTAGAGAACCAGTATTTGAGGCTGACTGCAGTAAAATTTTACTGCCGCCAACTTATATTTCGCGGAAAGACCACAAAGATAAGATAAGAGAGATTAGGGCTCGTACAGAGGCATATAGGCAGTAATTTTTCCCTCATTCTGTTTGGGAGTGGAACAAGGAGAGAAGATGCTAGTTGTGGTATAGGTACCCTCGGCCACGCACCGTATGGTGGATTGCGGAGTATGTATGTAGATGTAGATGTAGAATCCAGCATGAGGGTACCGTGATCCTGAAAATGTGCGTTCCTGTTCTGGAAACGGAGCTCCTCAAGGCTGTTAATGATCTGTGCTATACCCGCCATTAAATGCAGCGCTGTGCTGTGCATGGAAATGTCGCAACACCCGTTTCCAGCCAAATATGCCTCTGGCATTGAAGAGAGAAGTATTCACTATCTTTTGAGAGAAAATGGCATGATAACGCGGAGAATATTAATCGCCGAGTGGGTTCGCGAGTCCACCTTGAGTGCTATACTGGACCGGTTTTCCGAGATGGAAGTTAGACATTCAGCTGAAGCACTCAGCTGAATACTACACCTTGACATCCATATGCATGTCTATGAGCCAGTAAATGGAGAGTCTAGCTTTATAAACTTCCTATAGATATAGCTGATGGGAAGGCGTGTATTTATGTCAAAAATAAAAAGGATGAGGCTTGTTTTGCATAGTCAGTCCTGGCTTACGAGAGAAATTACAATTACAGAGATCATCTTGAGCGTCCTGGTACATACCATGTAGGTGGTAACATTGTGGGTGTTATAACTTTGATAGTGTCGAGTTCCCCATGAAGATCCAGGATATACCTAAATTTGTGGCACAGAATAGCTGAATATCCAGAATGAGATTTTCACTCTGCAGCGGAGTGTGCACTGATATGAAACTTCCTGGCAGATTAAAACTGTGCCGGAGCGAGACTCGAACTCGGGACCTTTGCCTTTCGCGGGCAAGTGCTCTACCAACTGAGAAAACATTCTGGAAACATCCCTTAGGCTGTGGCTAAGCCATGTCTCCACAATATCCTTCCTTTCAGGAGTGCTGGTTCTGCAAGGTTCGCAGGAGAGCTTCTGTTAAGTTTGGAAGGTAGGAGACGAGGTACTGGCAGAAGTAAGGCTCTGAGGACGGGGCATGAGTCATGCTTGGGTAGTTCAGTTGATAGAGCACTTGCCCGCGAAAGGCAAAGGTCCTGAGTTCGAATCTTGGTCCGGCACACAGTTTTAATCTGCCAGAAAGTACCTGAATATCGGTTCATCTTTACGGCTTGGAGAAACATAAATCAGATGGGTAGAACAAGCATATAGAATATGAAGATGGTATGTGTTCTTTCGGACATGTCCGATACAACAGATACCATCTTCATACAGTGAATGCTAACCGGCAATTGACCTTCACCTTCTATACTTATGCTCATGTATTGCTCGAACTCTTATGGGACTCGGTAAGATTGTCTGCCGCGAGTAATAAGTGTAATCGGCAGGAGCACTACGAATGTAGTATGTGGGCATTAAGTTGGGAATGTGAGTCTCACGGGGAGCGTGCAAGGAATAAATCCCTGCAGTCGCACTATCCTCTTTGCCCTCGGTGGCTCAGATGGATAGAGCATCTGCCATGTAAGCAGGAGATCCAAGGTTCGAGTCCTGGTCAGGGCACATAATTTCAACTGTCCCTGTTGATGTTTATAAACAGTGTAGGGTCTTGATTTGATTACCATTTCAAGCATATAGTCGTTGGCCCCCTCCATTTCTCAAAATGTATTGGTGAGCGTTAATGCTTGTAAATCTGCTCTTATTCTCCGATCAGAAAAATCATGAGAAAAGGAATTATTGTTATGTTTGGCTCAAAGACATGGCCTGCCTCCTATTCTCTCACATGTTTAAAAAGCACATTTGCTTAAGCTGCCTCAATGCCTTTTCAACTAGCGAGTTTTTAGCAAAGTATCAGAAGTGGGGCAACAAGGACGCCATTCCACGTTGCATTGTTGCCAAATTTATTCAAGATGGCAGATTCAAGATTGCAACCATCGATGTGACAAAGTCACAGTGACGTCACGGTGGGAAGTTAAAATTTTGGCGGCAAAATAGGTCAATCTCCACTAACCTAACACCCCACCTCAATCCTCTCCTCCCACCTCCTCCTCTCCTCCCCACCCCATCTGGAAATTGGCAGGAAAAGGGCTCAGTATGTGCTGAGCTGCTGCATAATATGGGTGTAACTCTTTATTTTGCATGCATTGCTCGCCACCCCCATGTGGATATTGGCAAGTAAAGAACTCAGTCTGTGTCAACTGCCAGACAGAATGGATGTAAGTATGCATTGTTTATTCAAACAGTTTGAGTTGTCATAGGCAGTAGCTCATCGAGTGTCTTCGCCATGAGGTCTGGAGTCGAACTGATCTAGTTGACAGTACCACCACCAGAGGGCGCTATTGTCCCTCCCCTTCTCCTCTCCAGAGGCATAAATCACGATGGCGCTCTGAGGAAAAATGGTGGGAAAAGGACTATGTGTCTAGCTGCTGGACTTGGAGGTTGCATGTAATTGTTTATTCTGTTCAATGGATGAGATGTCTGTGCTGGAGAAGGAGTAGTATATTAGTGACAGCAATGCATGTGGGACTGTGATGATAGCAATGATATTTGGTGAAGACGAATATGCTTCATGAAATAATGAATATGCAGCAGGATGAGCCTAAGATATGCTTCCCAACTCATACTGAAAACTACATATGCTGTAACCATAGATCATTCGATAAAATTCCAGTCAGTCAATCTTCCGAAATTCAAGGGGCAAGACGTTCACCCATTCCAGCATGTGGCCTCTTCCAATGGGTGCGCAGACTCAGGCAGGAAGCGCGCCAGCTTATGGCATGGTCACGCAATAGCCACAGGGCTGTGTGCTAAGCACTTGCTGTCATGTTGGAAATACCCGTGACCCTCTTCTCCTCATTCCCACCAACTGCGCCTGGACGCTCTTAGTCATTTGAACACGAACTGCTTCAGGAGTTATTACATCTGGTGTTGTGGAATATTGTCACATATATAACTTGAAGATATCATAGGAACTATATGCGCCACTGCTCAAAGAGAGAGAGAGAGAGAGAGCCTTGCATATGATGCAAGAATATTTAAACAATTACACATTATATTTCGAGGAATACCACCATGGCCACACTTGAATACAGACTCTAAAAAAAGATCACGGCACACTCCTGAAGCATTTCGTGTTCAAATGACTAAGGGCATCTGGGCGCTGGGGATGGGAATGAGGAGAGGCGGGTCCTGGGTATTTACAACACGACAGCAAGTGCTTAGCGCACAGCCCTGCGGCTACTGCGTGGCCATGCTGTAAGCCAGCGCACTTCTTGCCTAACTCAGCACACCCACTGGCAGAGGCCACACACCGGAATGGGTGAACATCTTGCCTCTTGCGTTTCGGAAGACTGACTGACTGGAATTTTATCGAATGATCTACAGTTACAGCATATGTAGTTTTCAGTATGAGTTGGGATGCATATTGTAGGCCCATACTGCTGCATATTCACTATTTCATGAACCATATTCGTCTTCACCAAATATCATTGCTATCCCATCACAGTCCCACATGCATTGCTGCTGCTAATATACTCTTCCTTCTCCAGCACAGACATCTCATCCATTGAACAGAATAAACAATTACATCCACCCTCCAAGTCCAGCAGCTAGACACAGAGTCCTTTTCCCACCATTTTTCCCCAGAGCGCCATTGTGATTTACGCCACTGGAGGGGAGAAGGGGAGGGACAATAGCGCCCTCTGGTGGTGGTACTGTCAACTAGGTCAGTTGGACTCCAGACCTCATGGCGAAGACACTTGATGAGCTACTGCCTATGACAACTCAAATTGTTTGAATAAACAATGCATACTTACATCCATCCTATCCAGCAGCTCAGCACAGACTGAGTCCTTTTCCTGCCAATTTCCAGATGGGGGTGGCAGGGAAGGGGAGGAGGATTGGATGGGGAGGGGATGGCGACGGGGGAGGGAAGGGGTTTGGGGTGTCGTGTTAGGTTAGTGGAGGTAGACCAATTAACCTATTTTCCCCCCAAAAGTTTACTTCCTGCCCTGATATCACTGCGATATTGCCATATCTATGGTCGCCATCTTAGATCAGCCATCTTGGATCAGCTCTCTTGAACAAATTTGGCAACAATGCTGCATGGGGTGATGTCCTTGTTGCCCCACTACTAGCATCAGATTGATTGTGCTTCCAAGGACCCAGTATGTGTTATTGTAACTACTGAGGAAATCAGATCATAAAGGTGAAAAATACTAACCATTAGGAGCGATACCATTTTGTGGTGTACACCGACTTTGAATGCCTCCTCGTCCCTATGATCCCCTGTGAAAGTGACCCTATGGTTTAACAAACTACCTTCACCAAAAAACATGTGCCACATACTGCAGCATTCGAAATTGTATCATCGTATGATTCAAGTCTCAACCATTACAAATCTTATGTCAGGGATAATCCTGCAGTTTCGTTCCCATGACCAAACCGAAGGAGAATTAATATTTTTACAATAACGTGGTTGCCTGTCTTATCTGTGGGCTGCCATTAGACAGAAAAACAAAAACTCCTTTATGGACCATTGTCACCTTACGGGGAAGATCTGTGGTGCAGCTCAGAATATGTGCAATTTTAAGTACCAGCTACAAAGCCACTTACCCGTTTTATTCCATAATTTAAGTGGATGTGATGTTGATTTTCTTGTTGAGCACTTAGATTTGGTTGGGAGAAAAATCAGGTCAGTGTCTTATCTGAGAGCATCGAGAAATACGCTTCATTCTTCAAACAAATGACACCAAGAATTAAGCTCTGCTTCTTTGTCTCGCTAAATTTTATGCAGGCACCACTCTAGAAACTTGAAACTCTACCACAAGGGAAGAGCTGCATATCAGTTGACTTGCTTTTCCCAACGGGGAAAAGTTTCAGCTTGTGACTAGGAGGGGGTTTTTCCATATGAGTATCTGGATAGTATGGCAAAACTCAACGAAACTAAACTGATTTTCCACAAACCTTGCAGACGATTCCATACCGAATGCAGAGTATGAGTATGCTGTGAATGTCTGGCAGGAATTCAACATCTCCATTTTAGCAGTGGATGCACAGCTTTACATGGACACAGGAAATCTCATGTCAATATTTACTTATTTGTGTTTGTGAGAAATGTGCACTGTGTGCACACATTTGTAAATATATATATGCACACCATGTGTATGTGTGTACTGCAAAAAAAGTAACAAAAATTAATACCAATGAAAGAGTTAATCTTTGGTCTAAAATAAGTGGTACTTTATCAACATAGTGTATGTGTACTGAGTACACACATGTGAATATATCTACACAACCTGTGTATCATCTAAATAGAATATTTTTTAACTTTCATCTACCACTAACTGTCCAAGACTGATTGGTTTTTAAATCTGTATAGCTCACAGTCCATCAGAATTATTGTTCAACCTATTGGGACTATGAAATTTAGTTGTAGTAAAAAAACTATCTCAACATTAGTTTTAAATGTAGATTTATAAAAATTGTAAAATATTGTCATCCAGTGCTATTGGAAAAAATTGTAAGAATATTGTCAACAAGTGTTACTGTTGTAAGGTTCTTTCTTTCTAGTTACTAGTAACCGTATGTAAGTTAAGAGTATCGCTGCACTGAAATACCAGAGTCAGATTGTATCTCAAGAACTGAACTGTACCCCAACAACCGATCTGTACCTCAAGAACTAAATTGCAATATCAAGAACTACATTGCACCTCAAGAACTGAACTGTACCTCAAGAAGCGAATTGTATCTCAAGAACTGAACTGTATCTCAAAAAGCAAATTGTATCTGCCTGAATTGAATAAATGAAAAAAATCGTTACTATATGGCTTTGTTGTTGTTATTTACGAAAAAACCTATCGCCTCTTGCATTGTGTATATAAGTGATGTGCAGGACAGACAAATAACATCAGTTTTGAACATGAAGGTGAAGTTTAACATGGAGAATAACAAAATATGTGTAATAGTTGCATGGGATTTCGCATATTGTGCTGCATGACGTATGATTATGCCCGCTCGCAAAGAAATATTGTAAACATGTCTAACATTATATTTCCTCTGCTTAAGGAGAACCGCATACATAGCATCTAGGAAAAGTTGAATATTTTCAAAGTGGAAACGGGGTGAAGAGAAATCATATGCAGATTGTGAGGTAAAAAAAGTCATTTATTTCTCATCCACCTTAAAAGTAATTCTAGATTTTCTTAAGAAGATACATCACTTTTTTCTCACACCATCTTCTTGAGCCGATGGAGAGCAGCTCACCCATAGAATTCAACGTCCTGAACAGCAGTGTACTTGATGATTCGATGCATCCATGTCATCTTCTCCTTCCTCTGGAACTAGATAATGGTCGAATAATCGAAGTGACATCACCATGTATTTATTGGGTATAACAGTGGACTCCATTGCAACCATTTTGCAATCTTCTGTATGTTAGCACACTTCACACCTTTGAAAGACCTCGGCGATACAATGCTTGCTGAGAACGTCTATATTATACAGGTATCTTCTCTGAATGCAATACTTTTAAACATGAACTGTCTACACTCATCATCACAGAAACCCTGAAGGAAAGCAATAGGTTACTAAAAAAGTTGTAGCATCTTACTTGGCTGTTGTGACTATGGAATAGACACGTGATTTACTATTGATCAGTTCAGCTACACATTCAACTCAATGCATCTTAACTGAAGGTAGTAAATCAGTCTGGCATCGCGCGATGTGATTCATAGTGCTTTAAGGAGGGCTCTTACTCTAAAATGAATCCATCCATTTTAAACACGTCAGGCAGTAAACTAAATTTGTGCAGTTCATCACACAGTAATGGTATAAGTTGTGTAGGGAACATGTATTAACCAAGAGATTTCAAGTAGTGATGACTATAATCAGGTTCATATACACTAGGTGATCAAAAGTATCCTGACACCCCCAAAAATATATGTTTTTCATATTAGGTGGATTGTGCTGCCACCTACTGCCAGGTACTCCATATCAACGACCTCTAGTCATTAGACATCGTGAGAGAGCAGAATGGGACTGCCTGCGGAACTTACGGACTTCGAACTTGGTGAGGTGATTGGGTGTCAGTTGTGTCATACGTCTGTACGCGAGATTTCCACATTCCTAAACATCCGTAGGTCCACCGTTGCTGATGTGTAAGTAAAGTGGAAACGTGAAGGGACCTGAACAGCACAAAAGTGTACTGGCCAACCTCGTCTGTTGGCTGACAGAGACTGCAACAGTTGAAGAGTGTCGTAATGTGTAACAGGCAGACATCTATTCAGACCATCACACAGGAATTCCAAACTGCATCGAGATCCACTGCAAGGACTACGATTGTTAGGCGGGAGGTGAAAAAACTTGGATTTCATGGTCGAGCGGCTGCTCATAAGCCACACATCCCGTCGGTAAATGCCAAACGATGCCTCGCTTGGTGTAATGAGCGTAAAAATTGGACGATTGAACAGTGGAAAAACGTTGTGTTGAGTGACGAATCACGGTATACAATGTGGCGATTCGATGGCAGGATGTGGGTATGGCTAATCCCTGGTGAACGTCATCTGCCAGCGTGTGTAGTGCCAACAGTAAAATTCGGAGGTTGTGGTGTTATGGTTTAGTCGTGTTTGTCATGGAGGGGGCTTGCACTCCTTGTTGTTTTGCGTGGCACTGTCACAGCACAGGCCTACATTGATGTTTTAAGCACCTTCTTGCTTCCCACTGTTGAAGAGCAATTCGGGGATGGCGATTGTATCTTTCAACACGATCGAGCACCTCTTCATATTGCACGACCTGTGGCGGAGTGGTTGCACGACAGTACCGTCCCTGTAATGGACTGGCCTGCATAGAGCCCTGACCTGAATCCTGTAGAACATGTGTGGGATGTTTTGGAACGCCGACTTCATGCCAGGCCTCACCGACCGACATCGATATCTCCCCTCCGTGCAGCACTCCGTGAAGAATGGGCTGCCATTCCCCAAGAAACCTCCAGCACCTGATTGAACGTATGCTTGCGAGAGTGGAAGCTGTCATCAAGCCTAAGGGTAGGCCAACACCATATTGTATTCTGGTATTACGTATGGAGGGCGCCACGAACTTGTAAGTCATTTTCAGCCAGGTGTCCGGATACTTTTAATCACATAGTGTATTGAGGAATTAAGAGCTCTAGGACATTTTTTCTGATGTGTGG
Source organism: Schistocerca piceifrons (assembly GCF_021461385.2). Taxonomy (NCBI): domain Eukaryota; kingdom Metazoa; phylum Arthropoda; class Insecta; order Orthoptera; family Acrididae; genus Schistocerca; species Schistocerca piceifrons. The sequence continues at coordinate 140,628,395 of NC_060149.1, forward strand.
GCACAGTTGTGTTCTTGAATAGAGCAGACTCGTGCAGTCGCTATTCTCCTTTAATAGCTTTGAAACAGCAATAACTAAACCATGAACCTCAGCACGCACGACCATACCTTGCACAATTCACTACCGCTGCTCAGATTCACTATTAAAATTACGACACTGCTACTGTACCTCCTCCCAGCGACAAGCAGCACCACCTTATTCACAGACATTCTGTGCACTAAATGTTGAATAATTGAATGACGATGGAGTCATGGTGGTTATTCGATTTTATACAGCTGGTGCACTGAACGGACAAATAGAAGTCGACTTTAGCTAGGAATGCTTTTCATTCAAGATTATAGGAGGTTTCTACGTAACATGATGTACATTCTCAAAATTCAGCTTCCACACATGTTACAGGACCTAAACAGGTAAGTATCATTAAGTAGCCATTTCTCGCACATGTATCAAACAAAATCTTTGTATGACACCCTAACAGGCTCTTTTGTTTTTTCGTAATAAACTTATTTTTGCCAGGTGCAACAACAGATCCATCTCGCTGTGATCCTCCTCCTGCTCCAAAGTTTTAAACAGGTGCAGTGCTTAGCAACAGGAACTTAAAAATGTGCTTAGACTAGACGGTTTGCAGTTTCTCCACCAATTTGCTTGGCCTCTGAAAATTAACTCCGAATGGACGTACTCTAGTGTATATTGATCTCATAATGATTTCTTAGTCAGGACAAATTTGTATGATCTGGGTAGTGGTAGTTAGGTCGACGGTAGCTATGCCTGGAATACACTGACACAAACCCCGACTGAATATATTCAAGATGCCACTGCGTGTTGGCTGGGTTTACAGTATCGAAAATACGAGAAGATTTCATGGAAATGATGAAATCGATAAAATAAAAAAAACACGCTAGGGCTATTTGAATTGTAATTACATACTTAATTCATCAACAAATATGTGATGGTGGGAGACTTTTTTGCTACTGGGCAGTGTGAAAACGACGTTTTTTTTACACCTATAATTGATAGAAATGTTATACTGCTGCTTGAACGTAAAGGTACTGTGGATTATGTTCCCGTATATCACCAGATGTTTGTGGGAAGTAATTGGGATACTATTCATGTAAAAATAAAATAAAATAAAATATGTGTGTCTAGTCGTAAGGGGAGGTTAGATCTGACGTGGTTAACTGTGATTTCAACGCATTGAGGAGTATATCCGACGGTAATGGGTATTAGATTCATTTCGTACATAGATGCACACTATAGCAATGCTAGGGTTCAACTGGATCTGCTACATTGCACAAACAGGGCGGGCAACACGGCTGTAACAAAATGGATACACAGAACGTCTTCCCATCAGCTCCCCTAAGCAGATTTTCACATGTTTGTTGTCGCACTATCGACTGTGGTGTCTGTTACAGTACACCAATCCATACTGGTAATGTCTTTCTTTCAGAAATGTGTGTGTGTTAAGGTGTAAAGCTACTATAGCCAGCGTTCAGGTATGTCGTCGTCCTGGTGTAGCTGCGAGAACCAACTTAGGGGTTATATACGGTAGTGCTTTAAAAACCAATTGTAACGTCAAATTCCCAGCTGATCAATTTACTGTTTCCAATAGTGGTACTGCAAGCACACATCTGTCCAACCCATTCCACAAATTTTCTAAGGACATGGCACAATTGAGCTGAAATTTTAAATTCTCAGCCACCTTCAGCGTAATGGGCTGTCTGTCAAATGACCTGTGTTACTATCCACCAATATGAAGTAGGGAAAAAAATTGCGAAGGGTTTGGAAACTGGCAGTTGCATAATTGAATCCTGGAATATCCTGTCACATGTACCAGACCTAGTATCCACCAATAGAATGCAATGAAAAACTGACTCCACACAGGGGTTATCGATTTAATCAGTGAAAAGTATGTCAATATTTCCAGAAGGGGTGGTGAACTAAGGGGCTATGGGATCAAATCCCAGTGGAGATAATAAGAATTTTGACCTAACTGTGTGAGGAAAACCCATGATGTCATAAGAGTGGATAGGCTATTTACCACCAATTTCTGATTAATTTAATTAATTAGTCAATTAATTTGATATAAAAACTGGTGTAAGGATTCTGGGAGGGAGGAAGGCTGGGTATTTCCCAGACAGGGGGGAAGGTTGTGACATGGAAAACCACTTAACAGAACAATAAGTTAAGATTGATTATAAATTTGGCAACCATGCAGAGTAGGTTGATATCACCATTCCATTTTGAATAATTTGGCAGCAGTCCAGAATGGGGTGATACCACCATTACCCTACTACTACCACCACATAGATAAGCAAGGCAAGACTGGCCAATGATCCATTCATGCAGATGCATACCACACTCCAAGTCTTACATGAATTATTGTCGAATCAATGCAAGTAATTAGGATAATAGGCTACATCAGCAGGGTGTGGTTAAGTTGAGAATATTTGTCTGACAATAGGCGTGCTAGTGTAGTCAATGCAATTGCAATAAACACTGTGTCTGGATGGCTCAGTGGTCAGACCATTTGCTTAGTATGTAGGTGACCCAAGTTCATACCTTGGTCAGTAGAAATTTTCAATTTTCCCCATTGATATAAATCAATGCTCACTAGCAGTAACATGTCATAAGTCCTTTCTCATAGTCCAAATGGTGTCACACATGCTCATAATGACATAAATATTGATACTGAGCTGGATAAAATATTAAAAGCCAATATTCTTATATGGCTGATGAATGGCTGAAATCCCTATGTGATTATACCAAAGCCAATGGTTTTCCACATTAAGGAATGGAAATTATTATTGTTATTACCAGGGGACCCATGTGAAACTTTTACACTTTTATAGATTTAAATAATGGCAGTATTTGGAAATGATAATTCTTTGTACATATATTTTCAATCACATAATTCTGAACAAAATTCTTTACAGAGCAATACAGTACCTCAATGTATACTATATTTGATATAAGAGTGTACTTTTTTTGATTATTTAAGAGACACAAAACTGTTAGTTGATTTAGATATCACTGAAAAGGCTACATACAGTTGACCCTGACTAAAGAGGCGATTTGGTAAATACAATCCTGCTCTATGCAGCATTTGTCCTTGCAACTTGTTTATAGTGATCACAAATGCAATTTTAATAGGCAACTGTCTTCTGTCAACTGAAAAAGGCATACTTGAATCAGATAGTGTTAAGTTCATCTGTGACATTACAACATCTGAGCATTAACTGTGAACTAGGGACATACATTATATACATTCCCATCCATACGTTTTGGACAAAATCTGTTATAGAGCATTACAATGTCTCAGTTTAAACAATTTTTGATGTAAGAATGTAATCATAGTGCACTTTTTGTTTTTCATTTTCTTTAAGGGATACAAAAATTTTAGTTGATATAGTTACCATATGAAAGGTAAAGATGTGATTTGGTAAATACAATCCTGCTGTATACAAATTATCAAGTTAATAAGTTCTTTAAAACAAATAAAATGGTATTTGTAATAAGATAACATGAAAAGGGGTCTTGTAGTGATTAATAAGTTATCTTCATAAAATATAGGTATGAAGCTGGCCATCAATGGTACCCTTTTGCCTATGGTACTTAAAAGTCTCTTTTACAGTAAAAATTTCCAGAAATAGTGATTTTTGGAGCAAAATCTGTATGCAGTGTCAGAAGCTGATTAAAAAACTTTTCTAATGATACTTCATTAATCCCTGTACAATAAGTACATGTTGAGAAAAACAGATGTTCGCTCGAGAAACAATGTATATGATTAATACAGTAATTATTATTATTACTGATGTCTGCATATGCATCTTACATAACACTTATCAGTGATGCCTCTTCTTTTGAAAGAGTGATAGAAGTGTCTCGAGGTGGGCTTGCAACTTTATTGTCACCAGCACTGCAAGCAGGTCTGTCGATTATGCATTCACTGTGTCCAACATGCCACAGCTACAGGTGCACATGACAATGCTGGTACCACAACTGACATCACCAGTACCACGAGTGGGCCTATTGATGATGTATTCACTATCCTCAACAGCAGCAGTACCATACCCAGGCCCATTATCCTAGTATTGAGTGACAACTCCATCGCTCTATATGGATCCATTGATGTCATCTTCATCATCATTGTCATCATCCTGGTAGGAACTGATGACATCAGATCTTTTTCTGCAGTCTGTGGCTTGTGCTCCACGCAATGGATCATCTTCAGATCATCGTTTTAGACATAGCAGTAGATCATCAGCACACCCTGTTAATGACTACCACGTAAGTCACACGCCCACATTGGACTACTCTGCAATTGCTGCCACTTTTGGGAATTGCATCTTGCATGGTTGCATAGATGATTGTAATGTAGGCTACAGGGACCCTTATATTTTCCTTAACATATGCTTTCCTGTGCTGTAAAATGAGTCTCCCACGATCATTAACGTTCTGTGGTATCCTGACATAAGTACAGCGTTGTTCTATTGGTTCTATACTGCAAACTAATGCACCCCCCACCAAAAAGAAAGTAATAATGGTGTTGAGAATTGTCCACATTAGGGGGGATACTAGTGTTATATTGGTGGGTGAGTCAATAGCAGACTGGCTCGAAACCTTCACCAAGAGTATCACACTGGGCCATTTTTGCAAAATGCAGGAAAAGGGGTTCTAGTAAGGCACTCAGTCATATACTCTATTTCTTACTGTACTCAAATGCCTACAGTCAAGTACTTGGAGAGGGGGTCCAGTTGTATCTCTCTTCCAGACGTTTGTATTAATGTCCAAAATACTGGCAAAGGGAATAAATTCTGTTTTGCGTGCTCGCCTCTGGCTTTTGATAGAAATTACTAAAAAAAATGCATGTCATATGACTACATACCTACATTGTGTAGTGTGTGTATTGTGTATTAAACCGGGGACCTACAAATGACAGAGAGGCTTTGTCCCACTGCAACCCTCAGTGTTTGACAACACGAAAACAGGCCACAGCAGTAGCAGTCCACCCAACCCACCACCAACCCACATTGAACCCAGGGTTATTGTGCAGTTCAGCCCCCAGTGAACATTGGCATTACACTTAATACAGACAAAAGACATGTCTCTCACTCAGAGTGCATTTAACACTAACTTCCACATTGAATTCTGACTAATACATTGATAATACAGAAGATGATCCTGTCATCTTAGTCAATGATCGTTAACTGGGCTGATTGGTACTGTGCTCAGTTATAAGCAGAAGATCTGTTGTAGCAGTGTAGAGAAACATTTCCGGGCGTGGCTACGCAGGTGTCCCTCATTCGTCTACGTGGCTTGCAACGACGATCTTTTTTTGTGGTCATGTTCCAAGGTATCAACCTTGTTTGGCACCACGCTATTTGGCGATACCACACTCGCCACATGTAACAATAGCCCTTTGTTGGCCTTGAGAAGGGGAGAGGAAGGCGGGACAGCTTATCTCATTGGTGACTTTGCTACACAAGAACTGTGGACCCCTTTTTTCTTGTAACAGCACTGATGCATTACTGGCCCTGAATGACGGGAGAAACAGGATAGTCCTTCTGTAGAAATGCGTTTTGTAGCAGACAAATCGATCACAATATTATTATAAGAAGCGCTGCATGTGAGTTTACGCAATAGTTACAGGTGTTGCACATCGTAGTAACTAAATTATGAATATTAGAAAAAGTGATGTGTCTGATATCACTGTCTGCTATAAAGTGACAAATAGGAGTAGTGGCCCCTTGGTCTCAGCAGATGACGATGGGTGTTCACTGAGGTGAGGCTATGTAGCTAGTGGCAGCTCAACGTCAGGGCCACCATAAACTTTATTGTTAGTTCATCTGATATCTGCAAAATATAACTATGTACATTCACATAAGAAGTGACTTTTATTAGTGGTCAAAAGTTATAGTTCTATCTGTGACAATTAATAATGATTTAAACGTGGTTATTTCAGATATACAAAGCTTATGTTGTGCTATTACGTCATGTCTCACATGGGTACTAGTAAGTAGGACTATGCCTATTATCTTACTGAGTATATACTCACTGTTATAGTAAATAATCGCAGATGGCCGTCTGCTCGCGATTATGTGTGGTAATTTCACATTAGTCGATAATCTTGTGATTCAAAGTGCTAAGGAATATCAGAACTACCCTGAAGTTTCTGTTATAAAGTCCCATGTGACAGCATATTTTGTCTGATCTTCCATAGGGGTAATTGGTTCATCAAAGATACAGCAAAAAGACGATTGCTTCGTATTGTCCTCTTCTGGCAAGGCTATGTAAACTTTGGTGTCTTACATATTTATCTTTCATTTTCAATTTTTACTCATGTACACCAACGTAATTGGAGGACACGGGACCTTGAGAGTATAGTCTGTTTTTTGCCAGATGTGTTGGGCACTTATTTGCTGTCAAACGTCGTCTTCCTAGGCACATCATTTAATTCAAAGACAGTGTATGTGCTACCTGTTGCAGCACATTGTCAGAAAGAGTGCAGACCAGATCACGGAGTTGCGACTGAACTGGTTGCAGCATAGTGGATACAGACTGAGTTCAGAAAACATCAGGTATCTCCACTGTAGTGTTAGACCATGAATGCATGTTATTCCTCAATTCACAGCTGCAGAGAGTCCTTTTCCATAGGGAAATTTCATTATTTTGTCCTAAAAATCTATGCACTAACATTAAAGGATAAGGTGAAATACACTCCTGGAAATGGAAAAAAGAACACATTGACACCGGTGTGTCAGACCCACCATACTTGCTCCGGACTCTGCGAGAGGGCTGTAGAAGCAATGATCACACGCACGGCACAGCGGACACACCAGGAACCGCGGTGTTGGCCGTCGAACGGCGCTAGCTGCGCAGCATTTGTGCACCGCCGCCGTCAGTGTCAGCCAGTTTGCCGTAGCATACGGAGCTCAATCGCAGTCTTTAACACTGGTAGCACGCCGCGACAGCGTGGACGTGAACCGTATGTGCAGTTGACGGACTTTGAGCGAGGGCGTATAGTGGGCATGCGGGAGGCCGGGTGGACGTACCGCCGAATTGCTCAACACGTGGGGCGTGAGGTCTCCACAGTACATCGATGTCGTCGCCAGTGGTCGGCGGAAGGTGCACGTGCCCGTCGACCTGGGACCGGACCGCAGCGACGCACGGATGCACGCCAAGACCGTAGGATCCTACGCAGTGCCGTAGGGGACCGCACCGCCTCTTCCCAGCAAATTAGGGACACTGTTGCTCCTGGGGTATCGGCGAGGACCATTCGCAACCGTCTCCATGAAGCTGGGCTACGGTCCCGCACACCGTTAGGCCGTCTTCCGCTCACGCCCCAACATCGTGCAACCCGCCTCCAGTGGTGTCGCGACAGGCGTGAATGGAGGGACGAATGGAGACGTGTCGTCTTCAGCGATGAGAGTCGCTTCTGCCTTGGTGCCAATGATGGTCGTATGCGTGTTTGGCGCCGTGCAGGTGAGCGCCACAATCAGGACTGCATACGACCGAGGCACACAGTGCCAACACCCGGCATCATGGTGTGGGGAGCGATCTCCTACACTGGCCGTACACCACTGGTGATCGTCGAGGGGACACTGAATAGTGCACGGTACATCCAAACCGTCATCGAACCCATCGTTCTACCATTCCTAGACCGGCAAGGGAACTTGCTGTTCCAACAGGACAATGCACGTCCGCATGTATCCCTTGCCACCCAACGTGCTCTAGAAGGTGTAAGTCAACTACCCTGGCCAGCAAGATCTCCGGATCTGTCCCCCATTGAGCATGTTTGGGACTGGATGAAGCGTCGTCTCACGCGGTCTGCACGTCCAGCACGAACGCTGCTCCAAGTGAGGCGCCAGGTGGAAATGGCATGGCAAGCCGTTCCACAGGACTACATCCAGCATCTCTACGATCGTCTCCATGGGAGAATAGCAGCCTGCATTGCTGCGAAAGGTGGATATACACTGTACTAGTGCCGACATCGTGCATGCTCTGTTGCCTGTGTCTATGTGCCTGTGGTTCTGTCAGTGTGATCATGTGATGTATCTGACCCCAGGAATGTGTCAATAAAGTTTCCCCTTCCTGGGACAATGAATTCACGGTGTTCTTATTTCAATTTCCAGGAGTGTATGTTACAATTTGTTATTATTCAGTTTATTACAACTCAATTGTCCACCGTTATTACGATATTGTGGATAGTTTTTTGTGCATATTAATAGGAATAAATGTTTTTGAATGTTACATCATATCTTAGGACTGCTTATACAGAACGATTGTGTGGAGTATTTTTACTGCCAACTACACTCCATGATATTGCAACTGAGCACATGTCATTCACCCTCAGGTGAGCCATCACAGCATGGTGCAGTCTGTCTATCGCCATGAATTCGACGCTACCGTTGAACGCTAACAGCCCACGAAATATTGTGAAACACAGGACACCTTCATCAGTATTTCATTGCTCACCTGAGAATCACTGGCATGTGCTGCCCAGTAGAAATAATGCGAAGTGTAGCTAACAACGACCAGCTGTAGGTGCAAAATATCTTTGAAAACTCAGTTATCCAGGAAAATTTTAAAATTTAAGACATGCTATTTAGAAAGATACTGTATAGGGAGGGATACCATTGGCAACTTTAGTGTCTTGGAAGGGAAAACTGTAATACCTAGAACAATTTCAACAAAATTTTGTACATATATATTTTACCATCGTCAGACAAATAGTGGGTTGATAGCATCTCTACCACCCTCCAAGGTGCGGTTGTTGTAAAGAAGTCGATGCATCTAAATAAATCGAGAGCAGACGATGTTAAAGTTGATCCTATAGTTTTTGGGTTCGCCAACCTGACGAGGGATAGTCCCACGGGCATTCAACGTCTTGGCTGTTTCAATGAACACTATAAAGTATTCGGAAAATTTTAGTCATAATTAGAAGTTCGTAAAATCTTCCATAACGAAATAAGTGTAGAACAAATCTTCTTCCAAGACTTTCAGTCAGGTCTCCATCTTCCCATACATATTAATACACTGACATTAATCTATGAAAGTTCGATTGGTATAGAAAGGGTGGGCAATCAACAGGCATAAATTGTTGTTTAAAATGAAGTCCTGTATTAAATAATGTTGTAATGATTTTACAAAACATTATACTTCATAAATTTTATACCAGACTGATGTCTTTAAAACCCCATACTTAATTGGTCAAATGTTTAAGTGAAGCGAAAACAAGACTCCCTAGGAAATACACAATGGACTTTTTTCGAATTTTCATAGCCAAACGGAGAGTGGTAAATGTATAAGTGGGATATAGAACTCAGCAGCATGAGGTCTAGTACTGAAAGAGCAAAAATATCCAAATTCTTGTAACTAATCACCGTAATTACGAGGACTGACAGCCTCTACGCATCCAATCATCATCCGACTGGTGGCATAGCTGTCTCACTAGCAACCGATCAGCAAATCTGCGCTATTGGTCTACGAATTTGCGCGTTCGCATCTGCATAGTTTCTTCTCAGACTATCATAAATAGGAGTGTGAGGTCACTGTATCGGTAGTCCTTTTTTTCTTTTTTTGTTCACCACATCTGAACAAGTCGATCTGTTGCACCAACGAAACGGTCTGGAAATTTCACAGTGACATCTGATATCTCATACGAGAACCATATTTACAACCAGTCCACCGGAAAAGCCTCAATCAACAAAAGAAAAACTTAATTAGTGATTTGAGTACAACTGAAATATTTGACAAACAGCTGCTACTATCTATGTAGCTGCAGTGTCAAAAACTACAACACTTCAAGGACTAACTATTTTATGTATAAAATGTGACATTAGTGTAGTTGTATAATCCTTTCTTTCATGTTGAAAAAAGTATGATAAATTTTTAACGTCTCTAATTTCTCTTGAGCTGTATGGTCTTAATAACAATAGAATACCGATCAGTATTAAAATACATTTGATTTCATGCTGTCTGAACAAAATTATAAAATAAAAAAAATTTAAAAAATGCTCAAATGCTTAGGAAATGATTTGTCTAAAAGTAGGAAATAAAGTAGATTAGAAAAGCATTTGACATGTGTAATTAGCTGTACATAGTTTCGAGTACCATTCAAAAGCATATAAAATGCTTCTCTAATCTATTTTATTTCTTTCTTTTACACAAATCATTTCACAGATCATCTGACCTTTTTAAAAAATTGTTTTGTACTACATATAGATTTCATTCCTCTTCATGTACAATAAAAAATAGGGCTAAGTAAGTAATTGAGCAATGGCAATAAACTAGTTAATATTTATTACTTACTAGTCTCTCAGTGTAATTGATGATGATATAGCAAAACTGTCATAGGACAATAAGTTTATGTGTTTCTGTTTGTTACTTTTTTTATCTAGTATACCACTGTAGTGAACCACTGTAGAACTTCTTGGCACCAATGGCTCTACGAGTGTATGATGAGGGTATGACAACAAATGCCATAAATATCTGATCTTCTGTGTGTGCATGACAGAGGTGGGACTGCAAACATCAGTTGTCGTTTTGCATCATGTGAATAAATCCCTATTTGATTACAGTATGAGGTATATGGGAATGATTGTTCAGCATCATTTCAGGTGATGGAAGAAAAAATCGACATCTTGCTGTGCATCTATATACTTTTCATTACATTGTTGTTACAGTTATGCCCAGAAGCAAACAGAAATTATGCCACTGTTGACTCAGATCCTTATTACATAATTGTTTGTGACTTTAAGTGGATTTTGGTAAACCACAGGATCCAGTAGTTTGTGAGTGACATTGGATATTTACTAATGTAACACACTCCTACTTCACAGTATAAAATGGGTGTTTTACAGCCATGTATGGCATATGAGCATTTCAAAATTACTTTTAGCTTTTCATAATTTCCATGAAAGTAAATTATTTCTATCCCACAAAACTGGCACATTACCATGTCATCAAGGAAATCCAATTCTTAAATGTACTTTTTGGTGTTGTTTATGGTAACTAACAATTATATAACATGTACCAACTATTTATGTTATTAAGCCCACCCAGCGGTCCAACACGCTGCTTCCCGAGCGGGAAGGCGTGCCGGGCCCCAGCACGAATCCACCTGCTGGATTAGTGTCAAGGTCCGGTGCGCCGGCCAGCCTGTGGGGTTGTGAACCACTGAGGGTTACACGGGAACGAAGCCTCTCCATCGTTTCTAGGTCCCTAGTTCAATACACAATGTATGTTATTACATATTTGGTGTTGCTGTAGAATCAGATCCTTAGTTCAAACTGTAAAGATTAAAAGCACAAAATAACACTACTCCAGTCTTGTTATTGGATGGGTACAAGGCTAATGTTATTCCAAATGAGTTGTTTCCACAGAAATTATATGCCACACTGCAATATACTGAACAGTAGGCTGCTGCTAGTGAATATGGTGCTTCACGAATGAGAGATAAGCATGGTTTAACAGTAGCCAATGGTTGTGGTCAGTGGGGATGGTGCACAGCCAGTTGTTGCAAGTTGTGATAAATTGATAAATGGAGGCGGGGTGTCTTCCACTATTGTTACTACACATGAGCTAGGAGGTGTGGCTTGTGATACATCATGTCAGCCATCTCTCTACATGATGTAATAAATAGATGAGGAGTGGAAGAAGGGTAGGTGCCTCACTGGCATGATGCCACTTGTGTACTCTCAGACAGTTGGGAGGGGTTAAGGAGAAGTCAGTGGCAAGTGCTACACATGGCCTTGAGGTGTCAACCCTGTTACTGTGTTGTGAACAGATAATGTTGTCTCACGAAAGGTGGGTGCCTAGAGCATTTCTCAATCTGTCCCGCCCAATGTATGGCAAATTACGCTGTCCAGTCTTATTAATGTAACCACCTGACAAAAGCCTGAATAATCATCTTCCTCAGTGCAGACCACTGAGAAATGTACAGAAGAGAGTTAATGAGGTTCTCGAAGGTACTCACAGGGATATGGAGCTATGTCGACTCCAGTGCAGTGGCCAGTTGTTTCTCAATTTAGGATCCATGGTGCGAACAGTGTGATTGGGGCAGCCCTATAGATTCTTGATTGGGTTTTAATCCGAGAGTTTGGTAGGTGGGAGAGTACAGTAAACTCAGCCTTTTACTCTTTGAACCATGTAAGTACACTGCGAGCTGTGTCACACATTGCATTGTCTTGTAGTAGAAGCCTTCGTACCAAGGAAAAACAAACTGCATATAGGGGGTAGACATGGTCACCAAGGATAGACGTATACTTGCAGTGATCCATTGTGCCCTCAGAATGACAAGATCACTCAGAGAATACCTTTAAAAAAAATCTCTCCTCTGGCCTCGACCCATACGACGATCATTGCACAGTGTTTGCTTTCAGACTTTTCATGCCTGGTGGAGCATAAAACGTGATTCATCTGCAAATGGCACCTGTCAGTACTCAGTGGACGTCCAGTTGCGGTAATGGCGTGCAAAATTCCAGCCATCATCGCTGATGAATAGCAGTCGGCATGGGTACATGGACCAGGTGCTTGCTGCAGAGGCCATACACAGCAATGTTCGCAAAATGGACGTTGAGGAGACACTATTGGCAGCCCACTGGTTCATCTGGGTGGTCAGTCTCGTAAGAATTGAAAGTCTTTTCTTCCATACACATCTCCACAACCGTTGCTCACCCCTGTCATCTATAGCCTGTGATGCACCACAGTTGTCCTTGGCGCCACTTCTGGGAAGTATCATTTTGCTGTGCTCGGTATACTTTTAGCATGATGGCACGAAAACAGTTCACAGACGTAGCCGTTTCGGAAATTTTTTCAGCCTTGGCCCGAAAGCCAATGATAATGCTCTTTCGGATGTCAGATAAATTGTTTCGTATCCCCATCATGACAATGACTGTGCTGTTTTCTGCATCCTTCAAAATCAAAATGTTCAAATGTGTGTGAATTCCTAAGGGACCAAACTGCTAAGGTCATTGATCCCTAGACTTACACACTACTTAAACTAACTTATGCTAAGAACGACACACACACCCATGCCCGAGGGAGGACTGAAACCTCCGGTGGGAGTGGCCGCGCCGTCTGTGCAGGACGCCTCAAACCACGCGCCCACTATGCGCGGTCTTCTCCCTCGACAGGCTTTATATACCGTCCACTGGTAGCGCTACCATGTGCTGTCTGTGAATGGTTATTGCAATTGGACGTCGAACATAGGCAGTAGTCACATTAAAGGGCTCCAGACAGATTGGAAAATCCCTATTTTAAACAATGTAAAATTTATTCTTATAAAAGGTACCTTGTCTCAGAAACTAATGGGACTAAAAGTTTCAAATAAATATGACTTGTAGGCTACACATTTCTAACCACTTTAACACAGGTATTTCTAAAAGTTCTGTCGGTTTTGAGATAAGAAATGTGCACAATACTCCAGTGAGTATACCTGTTATTTTTGACAAACTGTGGCAATTAGAAACAGCCATTGAAGTTGTCAATGCATCACAGCTCCTTAGTATGGGTCGTCTGTATCCTTTTCCATCTCATCCTCATTTTAGACATTCCTTTTTTTTGCTCATTACCACTGGCGTGCCCTTGTTTCAAGCCGCACGGGGTAGCCGATCGGTCTGAGGCACCTTGTCAGTGTCCACGCAGGTCCTCCCATCGGAGGTTCGAGTCCTCCCTTGCGCATAGGTGTGTGTGTGTTGTCCTTAGAGTAAGTTAGTTTAAATTAGATTAAGTAGTGTGTAAGCTTAGGGACTGATGACCTCAGCAGTTCGGTCCCATAAGCCCTTACCACAAATTTCCAAAATTATTCCTCGTTTCAAGGTCTCTAACAGGTCTCACTGGTGCCCTAAGACTTTCTTTATCTGAATTTAACATTTGTTTCCCTTTAAAATGGCCACTAGTTTCTAGCAGTCTTTCCAGGACTTCACACCTTGCAACATTTCCTTCATTGAATGTTGCCACTGCGCCAAAGGCACCAAAATGCAGTCTACTAATTGACACAAATATTGTTTTGGGAATTCTAGTCCAGATTATAGCAAAAGGTATAGATGGCTTGTGAATAAATTTCTTGCTATTTTACTGTGATATATTGTATTTGCACCATGAATCACTTCCTGGACGGCATAGACTATGAACAGCTTTGTCGTCTCTTGAAGAGAGATACCAAGTGATGTGGCGCAGTAGTTAGCACACTGGACTCGCATTTGGGAGGATGACGGTTCAAACCCACATCTGGCCATCCAGATTTATGTTCTCTGTGCTTTCCCTAAATCACTCCAGGCAAATGCCAGCTGATTCCTTTGAAAGGGCATGGCCGATATCCTTCCCCATCCTTGACGTCATCCGAGCTTGGCTTCGTCTCTCCCTTGATGTCGATGGGACATCTTGCTTTCTTCCTTCCTTTTGAAGAGAGATAAAACAAAACTGCCCATACACTTTTCTCGTGTCTTCCACGTTGTTGACATTTGTCCTGATGGTCATTCCAGAATATTTTTTATTTGTTAATTTTATCTACGACAAATTCAGTGGTTCTTTTCTTACCATCTAATCCTCTGCCATTTTTCAATTTCTTTCCCCTGAATCAAGTTTTCAGTCATCACAGCATGGTACCCATTCACTTTTGTACGTGACCTATGAGCTTCAGTTTAGTGATAGTTACATTTTCTCCAGGTGGCTTCTCTTCCTCAACTGCTCTGAAAGCTTCTGAACCACCATCTCCTAAATAATTGCCCTCAGACTCAGGTGATTCAAAAGTCAACTTTCAGTCTGAGAACTGTCAAATGTACATGGTGACGCCCACTCAGTGTTTTCCATAAATGAATGATTAAACCAGAAGTAAGATAACAATATGTTCGTATTACATTCCATTGGAAAGTGGAAATTCCTTAGATTAACCCGCCGTGAATGAGGTGAGACATTGTTACACCAGTTATGAGGTAGGTATGAGATACCCGAAACTCTGATGACGAATGTTTGATATCATAATCCAACATTAAGCATTATTTACTTGGGATATTAATAATGGTGTCTATTAAACAAGATGAGTAAGTAAAATACTATGTTTAAGATACGAAACTTGTGTTTAGAATGAAATAATGGAATGTCCTATATTTTCTCAGGAAAAGTACAATTTACAGAAGTTAAACTTTTTTCATACGAAAGACGATCAAAATTACAGTTTCTTTGATTAATTATCATAATGATGTTATCTCCTAATTATAAAACAGAAAAATGAAATAAATTTTTACTAACGATGAAGTTTCTGCCAGTTGATCAGCAATCCTCTTTCGAATTTCCGTTGGAAGACGTCCGCTTTCTTGCCCCATAAGAAGACTGTCATTTATCAGATTCAAACCTAAATTACGAATGAAATCTGGGCGCTTCATGTGTGTTTTGTCACATTTCTTATTTTCTCATGAAAGCTGACAATGACTGGAAAAACAATGAAACAATGATACCTATCATCTGAGGATGACATGGAGGTCGGTTGGTACCACTGGGCCTTCCGAAGCCTGTTCAGGTGGAGTTCAGTTAGTGAAGATCTTATGCACACATTCTGCTCTCTCATTCACGTTGGATTGAAATGGTGTCGTTCTCTGACGGTAAAATCTTTTCAGGTGATCAGCCAATTGATGGCGTCATCTTGTCGCAAGGTGTCAATGATGATGATGATGATGATGTTGGTTTGTGGGGCGCTCAACATCGTGGTCATCAGCGCCCATAAAAGTTCCCAATCTTTCCAGTTACCAATCTCGCCACTTTCAAAAATGATGATGAGGTGATAAGGAACCCAGCCAGGAATTGAATCCAGGACCCTGTGACCCACAGGTAGTAACGTTAGCCGCTAGACCATGAGCTTTGGACAACAAGCTTTCATTGAGTTTCGTACCCATCATCTTCAGGCAAAGTGAGTTGTCCTCTATTTTTTTAATACATGACAGTTTGCACACTTACACGCGTCATAAAAAGTTTTACATCACCCCGATTCCCAGAACTCCTGAAGATAGACGTTGACTGTGGATATTTTATCACAGACACAGTCCCTTTGACTGTCCAAAGGTGTCAAGTTGTCCTCTATTTTTTTAATACATGACAGTTTGCACACTTACACACGTCATAAAAAGTTTTACATCACCCCGATTCCCAGAACTCCTGAAGATAGACGTTGACTATGGATATTTTATCACAGACACAGTCCCTTTGACTGTCCAAAGGTATCACTAAACCTGCCCAAAGATGTAAACAACCATGCATGAGCAGCGCCTATTAGACAGATGGAGGGGGGGGGGGGGGGGTTCGACAGTCTATCAGTTCCAGTCATTCCACCAGGAAAGAGGTACACGGCTTGTGTTGTCTGTTGTTGAACCATGCCTAGAACGTCAATACCGCGGTTCGACCGCATCCGAATTGTTACTTTGTGCCAGGAAGGGAAATGTCCAGGCGCCTCAGAGTGAACCAAAGCAATGTTGTTCAGACTCAAACTGTGTGCAATATGCTGCAGGATGTGCAATTTCACTCACAACGTGTATGGCGAGGTCCATCTTTGCAACCACAATATCATACATTGTGGTACAGATGGGCCTAACAACATGCCGAATAGACTGCTCATGATTGGCATCACGTTCTCTTCACCGATGAGTGTCGCATATGCCTTCAACCAGACAATCGTCAGAGACGTGTTTGGAGGCAACCCAGTCAAGCTGAACCCCTTAGACTCACTGTCCAGCCAGTGCAGCAAGGTGGAGGTTTCCAGATGTTTTGGGGTGGCATTATTTGGGGCCGACTAACGCCGCTGGTGGTCATGGAAGGCGTTGTAATAGCTGTACGATACGTGAATGCCATCCTCCGACCGATAGTGCAACCATATCGGCCGCATATTGCCGAGGCATTCGTCTTCACGGAACACGATCCCCGCCCTCATCTTGCACATGTTGTGAATGACTTCCTTCTGTATAACGACATCGCTCGACTAGAGTGGCCAGCATGTTCTCTAGGCATGAACCCCATCGAACATGCCTGGGATAAATTGAGAAGGGCTGTTAATGGATGATGTGACCCACAAACCACTCTGAGGGATCTACGCCAAATCGCTGTTGAGGAGTGGGACAATCTGGACCACAGTCCCTTGATAAACTTATGAATAAACGACGAATACAACCATGCTCCAATGCAAGAGGATGTTCTACTGGGTATCATAAGTACCGGTGTGCACAGCAATCTAGACCACCACCTCCGAAGTTCTCGCTGTATGGTGGTACAACACACAATGTGTGTTTTTCATGAGCAGTAAAAAGGGTGAAATGATGTTTATGTTGATCTCTACTCCAATTTTATGTGCAGGTTCCGGATCTCTCGGAACCTAGGTCATGCAAAACTTTTTTGGTGTGTGCGTATGAATAGGGAAGCAACAAAATTTGTACCTTGATATGTAAGTATTGTGACAGTATTGTGGAGTTCCAAAAAGGAAGACCAAATGTGTAACAAAAGCTTTCACTAAAAATGGCTCTGAGCACTATGGGACTTAACATCTGAGGTCGTCAGTTCCCTAGACTTAGAACTACTTAAACCTAAATAACCTAAGGACATCACACACATCCATGCCCAAGGCAGGATTCGAACCTGCGACCGTAGCAGCAGCGCGGTTCTGGACTGAAGCGCCTAGAACCGTTCGGCCAAAACTTTCACTACTAGCTCACTGTGACGACAACAATCGACACCGAGACAATGTAGCAAGAGAATTAATCAATAATTGATAATATACAGGACGAGCCAGAAGTCCACTGACAAAGATTCAGAGGTTGTTCATGGATACCTTGTGAGTATTTTGGTATGAGGGGCCCATGGTCTCCGGTGTCTCATTAGAGAGTAATAATGTAATTACGATTTATTCGTTTTGCTACCGTAATCACCCTTGTTTCTGTGAAAATATTTGCAAAACTGCAAGGCAGCCCGCATTATGCAGTAACTGAAATGTACAATACACAACTCAGAGTACTGCAAAAACCCTCAGGTGAAACATTGCACTGTGATATGGTTACCCTTGCTGCAGGAATAGCTCAGTGCAGTGTCATTATGCTGCTCTTACTTTACATTCAGTGAACCTATTACATGAGTCGCATGTCAGCCAGCCCTTTATCAGTAAACCTATCCATACAGATGTGTATCACTGTTAACACACAACTAACACTGCCAGCAAAGCAAATCCAAGACAGAACTGAGCAGTACTGAAACCAAGCTTGAATGTGAGGAGCAAAATGGATACTACTGTTGTCAACTGCAGGTACAGTGAGCAGATGGAAACAAGACACACAGTGCATACTGTTGACATTTACACAGTTGTGCACTATTTTCAGTGAAATACAGATACAAAATTAATTGAGGCAAGAAACCAAAAGAAATGCAATAACTCTGCAACGAGCTGCAGGAGACTGCGGGTCCCTTGTGTCAAAATACTCAGAAGGTATCCCTGAACAACCTTTGAGAGGTTTCTCATTGGAGTTGTGGTTCACCCTTTATACTTATTTTCTTGCCATGCCTGCAGAAATGGTCATAAGATGTCCAAAGCAACTATTTCGAAGGGTCAAGAGGTCTCAGGTAGAGTTTTCAGTGGACTTTGATGTTTAGTCTGTTGCGGTCACAGTGTACAAGGAAAGCAAGACCTGTAGCTTCGCATTGTTGACCCTTCCACTAGTATCTTGTAGTTACTCCAGCATTTTTTGCCCACTTTCCACGATGACAAGCTTCAATGTCATCATGACATTATGTAATAACATGTCACTTAAGCACTTTTGGTACCACTAACCGATATCCCTTGCAGGGTCTTATGATACAAAATATCGTATTCTGACACAAATTTCGGAAGAAAAGAAAGTTGTTAACATGCTCCATCTTGTTTCAATGCCTCCTGGAATTAAGAAATAAATGCCTCAGTTGCATGTAACATGTGAACTCTCCGCCTCAGTGCATCAGTATTTTGGTGCATTTTGCCAGGCTTGTGGTGGATCTAGTAATCATACTCACCCAGCCTGTAATGTGAGTCAACTACTGGGTCTTTCAAATTAAGAGCCAGAATAAGCCACCATGGTCAGTGACTATTTTGGAACGTTTATCTCAAAGGTTGTACATGAAGTAGTTTACACTGAACACCATGGCCAACAATTCTGTCTCATTTGTACTGTAATTAATTCCTGCTTACAGAATGAATTTTTCACTCTGCAGGGGAGTGTGCGCTGATATGAAACTTCCTGACAGATTAAAACTGTGTGCTGGACCAAGACTCGAACTCGGGACCTTTGCGTTTCGTGGACAAATGCTCTAATGACTGAGTTACACAAACATGACTCAGGAGGCGTCCCCCCTCCTTTACTTCCGCCAATACCTCGTCTCCTACTTTCCAGACTTCACAGAAGCTCTCCTGCGAAACTTTCAGAACTAGTTACAGAGCGAAAATTTCGTTCTGGAAACGTCCCTCAGCCATGTCTCGAAAATATCCTTTCTTCCAAGAGTGCTAGTTCTGCAAGTTTCGCAGGAGAGCTTCTGCGAATATCGGAAGGTAGGAGACAAGGTACTGGCATAAGTAAAGTTGTGAGGAAGGTTTGTCAGACACACTTGGGTAGCTCAGTCGGTAGACCATTTGCCTACAAAAGGCAAAGGTCCCAAGTTCGACTCTTGGTCTATGACACAGTTTTAATCTGCCAAGAAGTTTCAGTTTCTGTTATCTTGCTCATGACTTAAAACACAACCAATGATGTAATCACTGACGTCACTGGGTTGGCTGGACGATTTTTATAGTCCAAATAAATCAATAGGGAGGATTTTGTCAGATCATCTTCAATTTTTTTCGTCACCGATTTGTGACTGTGACATAACCTTGTGCAAGTCTACGGCAATATTTAGTGGTGTTAGGAAATGACTGTAATTCTTTCATCTTGATGCAGGAAAGTTGTCTATTGCTTCCATGCTTTTTTTTTCGCCAGCAGAACTTATAATGCTGTCTATGTATTGCACATAAGATCTGCAAACAGTCCTACAATTTTAAGGGTAAGTTGGCCCTTTGTTCGATTTTTCATTTGTATATGAATTTTACTACTTTCATTAACCCCAAAGTTAAAGCCTGTTTAGTTTTTCTATTAATTGCACTATATTTAAAAGTACTTTCTGATACTTTCATTCATTTGATAAACACGTGGTCAAAAATTCCCCAAATCCTCTCAGAGGTTAACATTAGCTTGTGTCATGGCAGGCTTTTCCCGTGACAGGACTGGAGGTTAAGTTGTTAGGGAAGAGTGACGTATAACGAAGCTAGTGTTATAACACTAGTCATCTTGCAATCAGCGTGGCTCTCCAGAAAAAAGCTAATGCTGCATGGCAACCCTTAGATTTTTCCCTCATAAGAGATTGATGCTCAGGCCAGGGGGAGTGTTTACAATTGGGGGTTGCTCATGTTATGTGAGACCATCCGGCATTTCTGCCTTTACATAAAAACATGGTCGTTTTCAGCATGGATTGAGCACAAACCCATTACTCTTGCCTTCAAGAGACCTAAGGAGACTTTTTCTCTGTGGCAATTAGAATTTAAGTCAGTCGGCTTACTACAGAACTGAAACACATTAAAGGGGCATATAACACAAGAACCAATTATTTTTCGAGGCTAAACGCAATTTCCTGTACCACTGATATTGATAAATTCACTGCAGCGAATGCAGCTGATGTGCAGCTACGTGAACTCGTGCCAAGTAGAGATGCAGGTGAAAAAAGTGTCTCTAACAGCATAAAAAAATCGGTATGGTGCAATGCCTCTAAAAATCCTCATAGGCCATTTGTACCCACTGTTTTTCGCAAGGTAGTGTTTCATTCAGTGCACAACCTCCCACATTACAGAGCTAACAGCAAAATTAAGCTTATCAAGGACAGGTATGGTTGGCAGAGTACGGAAAAAAACTGTTATTTGTGAACCAAATTATATTTCATATGGCAGAAAGTCAAAGCCAGTCGTTACATTCATACACCAATAGGCCAGTTTTCTGAAACGTCACATTGTTTCTCACACATCCACATTACTCTGGTGAACTCACTACCTCAGTCTGAAGGATTCAGATATATCTTCATGGCAACTGACTTATACACCCACAGGGCCAAAGCTATTCAAATCATAGACATTCCTGCAGAAACAACAGCTAGCATGGATCAGCCAGTTCGACTACCTGGTACATTTAACAACAGACCAAATTCGGCAGTTTGAGTCTGCCCTGTTTCTCGAACTCGCTAAATTATGTAGATCCCAGCACCACCACACCACTAGTTATCACCTAGCCAGGCTGGTAGAACGCTGGTGTAGGATGCTCAAAGACATGCTTACGTGACATGACATGACCAGGACAGCAACACTACCACTAGAGCCACGCTTGGCCTCTGTATTGCAGTTAGCGAGCCATTGGCGTGTCAACAGCTGAGATGGACTATGGAGAGACACTGTGGCTACCATCAGAGTTGTTCATATCACAACAGTCCCTCTCTGCACCCAAACCGCCTTTCGTATTACAACAAGTGAAGAGTCACATCTCCAAGCACCACTCTTCATCGGCACCCCAACACAGAGAAGCCAAGGTTTTGATTCATGCTGATTTGAAGGCGTACTTATATGTTATGTTGAGGAAAGACGTGGTGCGCTCGCTGCTTCAGCCTTCTTATGCTTGCCCTTAGCAAGTTTTCAAGTGTAATGAAAATACTACATGAATCAGTCAATGTACGACAGTATCACTTTAACGGGTAAAGCCAGCATAGCTTTTACCTGTTGACAACCTACCAATTCAGCACTCCTGCCCTCTGTCACCACATGCAGCGAGTGAAGTCAACATGCCACCCTGGACGCAGACACCAGTTCCCCTATAATCCCGTAGCTCCGCTGTAATGCAGGGGCCTATATGGGAGTAGAAGTTCGATGAATGCTTTGATTGTAGTGTGTACTCTGTTGACACAGTGGATCGCTGTTCGCAACAATCGGTGCACTTCAGTGAGGGCACATCCACACACAATGACCTGTCTGCACAGATATCTGCACAACTATCTGTGCATGCAGTATATAGCCGCAGGTGTGGCGTGTTCACATGAGACAGGTTCCAGTCTACAGCTCACCCACCATGTCGGTGAAGAAAAGAAATTTCAGTGGCAAGTGACTACACTCTCGTAACCTCAAAGTTTATTTCATTTATTCGGAAATGGAGGAAATGCTGTTACAGTCTGTGTTCGCAACTTGTGTTGAAAAAAAATGCAAACAAAATACAGGAAACAGAAAGACTGATCAAAATGGTCTAGGTAGTGGCTACTTGTGGGAATGCAGTTTTCACACATAAATTTACTTCTCAACTTTCAGAATGAATCTAAAAACTGGTGTAATTCTTTTTGGATGGATCTGGAAATGTATAATTGTCTTTTGACGTTCATAGCTCCCTGTATAATACAGAAAAATACTTGTATGAGGAGAGCAATTTCTCCACATGAGTGGCTGATGGTGTCATTAAGATTCGTTGCAACAGGGGGAGCTAATAATATTTTTACAGTTTTAGACATGTTTGAAAAACAGTCATTATATATATGTGGCCAATGACAATAGTTTAGTTTGTTTCTGAGCCAGGATTTTCAAGTCCCTACTTGAAGTTTACCAGCCACCTGTTCAAGGCTTTTGTGCCAGAATACAAAACTCCATTCTGGACTCCAGATAAGTATTCATTGTGCGTCTGGAAAGGTTTATTTCTAGCATTGTGGCAGTGAATTCTACAGTTCATCTCTAAATCATTCTTGATATAACCTATTATTCAGGCAAATTAAGTTGACACTCGACGCAGTGGCTGATGGGAGCATGGATTTACAGTCGCTTCGATCAGCCACTGTGCTGAATGTCAACTTTGTTTGCATGATTAGTACATACTATATTAGGAAGTAAAACGAGTATGTATCCCTGAAGGCACTGTTGAAAGATATTACATTATCAAGTTGGCACAATATTTTTCTTGCACTCTTCTTTATAACAAACAGGGCATTCTTTTTATGCTGCATTCTCACATAAGATTATGGCATAGTACAGAACTGAGTGAAAGTATGCAAGCAATCCCCTGAGCTCAGATCGAATAGATTTCGTTACTTTGTTTATATCTTTGTGGTAAACAGTCTGCAACGAATTTATTTATTTATTTACCGTTTCCGTTTGCTGTAAAATCAACCACTCATAATTTCTCTTTAAAGAATTATGAGCAGCTGCCTTCTTATCCCTGTTGGTGTATTCCCTGTTCTTGAATTTCCACAAACATGTATGACTACTACACATTTTGATAAATTCAGCAATAAACAATACAAAGCACTGATGTACATCTGTCATTTTGAAATAAATTATGCACACACTGACAACAAACACTAGACCAGTGGTCGCCAACCTGCACCTCACCGGCCACATGTGGCCCAAATCAAGTGTTCATGTGGTCGGCGATTCTCAGCCATATTTTGTAACAGTATGCATCTAGAAACTAACAGCCAAATCCAAGACGTCAACTAACATTTGTAACTTCCTAAGAGCATAGTTTTCCTTCTCATTATCAGTAACAAACAAAACAGCTTACAGGGGCAGTAATATTTTAAGAAGTACTGAATTTTAATGGATGTTGGTGAATTCGGTCTTGAGCTAAGTAACGCTGGCTGCTTATATCAGGGACAGAGAGGTGAGTAGCGCGGCCACTGCGAGGTTAGAGGATGTGAGAGGGGAAATATTTTACTGTTTGTCTTCCAGTACAGAGAACTCATGGACGTGTGCAAGTCGTACCGATTAGTTGCTATGGTACAAATTTTGATTCGAGAGTAACATGATTTGTGGATGCAGATTACAGACATGCTAATCATCGAATGCAGTACACGTTTGTAGCAAGGAATATGAAACTGAATTACGGGCATTGTAATAGAATGCATTAAGTAGAAAAAATACATTGTTCAAAAAACTAGTAAACATAGATACAGGACGTTAAAAAAAGTGTCGAATACTTTGAGAGGTGGTAGCACTCATCGAAACAAGAAAAATAAGTCCAATATACTTTGGACCGGAAATGCATACTTTCCGGGATAAACAAGTTTTTATACGAGGGGCTGCGCGATGCTTGGTTGCTGATATTAGCACACCCGTTGCACTGGTGCTCTGTCAAATGTGTCGGTAGGGTATTATGATGTCTTACTCACAGTATTCTACCTACCAATAGGTGATCTGCAATCAGTTGCGTGGTTCGAGTTGTGTTGTAGGCTACGTTAGTTTTTGTCTGCCTTATTGTAGAGTACTGTGAAACCTGGGTGCATATCATAGTGTTTTACCTTCTTCCAGATGTGGATTCTCTTACATGTTTACTGATATTGCGCTTTTGTACGTACAAATGGTGTAGTACATTTACATTTTCTATCTTCCACCACTTGTTAGCAATGGAAGCCCACTACTCAACAAGTGAAATGGCGGAAGTGATATTCTGCTATGGTTTAGCAAATGAACATACCCTGCGAGCCCATGCCCTCTACAGCGAAAAATATTCACAGGACAGAGTGCCCTCTGATAGGCTGTTAGGCGGACTTTTCCAGCGTCTGAGGAACAGAGGTGCCCTTGCACCTCAGAAGACTTACAGTGGATGGCCCTGCACAGCCCACACACCTGACGTGGAGGAGCATGTGCTATGTTCAATGGAAGAAACGCCAAGGACTAGAGTGTGACAATTAGTGGCAGCAGAAGGCATGTTTCACTCTCTTATCGGGGGAGTATTTCATGAATATATTGGGTATTAATAACCGCTTCAGCCATATTTAGTCCTTTGTTATTAGATCACCACCTGTTTCAGGCATTAAAAGCCACATCTTCAGGTGAACATATGACTAAAACATTAGAGCAGAAAACCTTAGAATCTTTTTACCCAACATACGTTGTCTGTCAGGATAAAACACCGCTAAAAAGCGATGGATGGGTCCGCTTTTACAATCTATATTCCACTATATTGGAATCCTGCTGTTTTACCGAGTGAGGCGGCGCAGTGGTTAGCACACTGGACTCACATTTGGGAGGACTATGGTTTAATCCCGCGTCCAGCCATTCTCATTTAGGTTTTCCATGATTTCCCTAACTCGCTCCAGGCACATGCTGGGATGGTTCCTTTGAAAGGGCACGGCTGATTTCCTTCCCCATCCTTCCCTAATCTGATGAGACCAACGACCTTGCAGTTTGGTCTCTTCCCCCAAACAACCCAACTCAACCCTGCTGTTTTATTCTATGACATAACACCTTTTAGCGGTGTTTCGTTCTGGTGGACAACAAATGTTGGGTAAAAAGATTCCGAGCTTTTCTGCTCTAATATTTTAGTCATATGTTCATCTGAAGATGTGGCTTTCAGTGACACGAAACTGATAGTGATCCAATAATAAAGGACTAAATACAGCTGAAGCAGTTGTTAATACCCAAAATGCCTACTCATAGCTATGGTTGTCCCACCTACAAGATTGTCTGCACTTCATGAACAATTGCTGTATCCGCATCACCTAGAATGCGTTCAGGCCCTAAGGTCACAGGATCATCATGACAGATGGTGGTTCTGTCAGTGGCTGTTGGAAGTGTGCCGCAGATCGACTGGTCACATACAAAATTTTATTTACTGATGAGGCATGGTTCACAAGAGATGGTGTTGTGGATTTCCATAACCAGAGTGTATGGGCAGCTGCAAATATCAAAGAAATTCAGGAAAGAGAGCATCAACACCGATTCATGATCAATGTATGGGCAGATGTACTTGGTGATAGATTAATAGGGGCATATGTGCTACCACAAAGGTTAACTGGGGTACATTATCTGGACTTTCTCATTACTGTATTGCCTACCTTGCTGGTGGGTGTGCCATTGCAGCAACAAATACAAATAATTGAGTAACGTGAGCTAAGGCGACTTTATTACCAAATGTGCCCTAACAAGACCAACATGCTGCTATTATATTCTTGGCTGCCGAAGGACAAACACTGGTAGACTTCTTTTGGAGAGTGACAAATTTTTACAGAGCAGTATGTCTGTTAAAAACCACCATTATGGAATTGTCTGCCAAGTTCTGTGCTGGTTGTTATTCGACGCAAGACGCCAGTCGATCTGGGAGGCCAGCCACATCCATTCTCATCAAGCCAACTCAAGTGGGAGACACACGAGCACCTGCCCTATAGCCCTGATATCACCCTATGCTATTATCACTCCTTTGGCCCCTTAAAAAAGGCATTGAAGGGTTGGCGATTTCTAACGGACTAGGACGTGCACCAGGCAGTTACAGACTTCTTCACACAGAAGGACACATTGTTTTATCAAATGGTTATCTTCAATCTGGTGCGTTGATTGGACGTTTGCCTCAATGCTCAATTATGATAATTGGCATACCGATTCTGGACTACACGGCCTTCGAAAGGAAACTTATTGGTCGCCCCTTGTAGATTGACAGTTAACAATAAGATCAATACACATGCGGCCCGATGTGCCGAACCACAAAGTTAGTATTTGTCCTTGAGAGGGAAAGTTTGATGACCGCTGCACTAGATGAACAAAAAGCTGATTCAAACATGTTTCGCGCGTCAGATATGCGGCGATCTCCTGTCCACACGCTCCACCTTGTGTGCGCAGATGTGATTTGCCACTCAAATCTCCAACTCCAACTTCCAGATTTGCGCACATCTCATTTATGTGTAAATCTCTTTTTCACATGCAACAATCTGTTTGCGCTCGTGAGCTAGTGGCTAGCGTTGCTACCTCTGAATCACGGTGGCCCGGGTTCGATTCCCGGCCCGGTTGGGGATTTTCTCTGCCCGGGGACTGGGTGTTTGTGTTGTCCTCATCATTCACGAAAGTGGCGAGATTGGACAGTGTTCAGATTGGGAATGAGTATGGCCGCTGATGACAGCGCAGTTGAGCGCCCCACAAACCAAACATCATCACCATCACAATCTGTTTGCGCAGATATGATGTGCGCAGATATTTGCGCAGACAGATCTGCTTGTGAGTACTGGACAGGCCTTAAGTCACTGGTACCTCTTGGATTTACTCGAGTTTAGTGCACGAATAATGTCGTGTGAATGTTGCAAGCTGTAAATAAATTTTGTTCTTATTCAACAATTTCTAGTGCATGTTATTTAAGTGTTTAGTATTCCAACAATCTCACTGGCGTGCACTAGATAATGGCATTGGTCGTGACGAAGTACAGTGAGATCTTTGCCAGTTAGTTTGTATTGTAAACAACGTGTTTGTGTATGCGATAAGACATGATAGATGCATCGCTTGAGTGTTTTGTGATGTAATGTTAGATAGGGCGTTATGATAGTTCCAACACACAGTATTTTTGTATGTAATGTTAAATAAAGTGTGATGTGCAGTGTTGTTCGTACTTCTTTTTTTACTTCTTCTGACACATCGGTAGGAGTTCAGTGCGCTATGGAAACTTTTAGCCCCAGGTTTCAACACAAGTAGCTGTCAGTTTTCATTCCACATTGGTTTCGTAAATTCATTTGATTGTTACCCTGAAAATGACTTTCATAAATGTTATTGTCGGAGTAGTGGTCGTGCACTGTGGCCTTTACTTCTTCGATATACTATTTAAGGTAATTTGTAGAGAACTGAATGTATCTCGTAGCTTTCGGTAATTCAATAGATGTAAACTCTTCCTCGGCGAGTTAGCTTTAAATTTTCTGCATCATTGGCATATAAAACATTACGTTTCTTTCTTTTCAGAGCTGCTCTCACTACCCATACATCTATTTTCTTCAGAATGTTGGACTTAATATTGAACCGTTTAAAATAAAATGGTTTACTACAGCATTTAACAGGATATTTCAAAAATGGGGGACGTGGCACCCAAAGTTGTTGCGCTGCTGGTTCACAGTTGGTTCTTGGGTGTCACTAGCACTAGTTCCCCTCGCAACATACATAACGATTAAAACGTGTTTTGACTTCTGGCAAACAGCCTCTGTTGAGCACGATCGTAAGCATTCGGTTACCCTGGAGCCATTGGTGAGTGTTTATTTCATAGAGAACTAGGTACAAAACTGATAATAATTACAGTGGTTATTGCGTGGTTGATGCCAGAGGTTTTCAAATTTACATAGCTTATAGGAGGTCTGTATCTTTCAGTAGTCGAAATCTAATAATTTTCGATTTTTTTATTTCGTCACAACAGACTGATAAATCGATGATTTTTGTTCATTTCGCTACACATTTGTTATGTGTATTTAGTAACGATATGGAAGAACCATTTAATTTAATTTGCTGCATGGTTCATGGGTTTAGAACGTATTGTTGTCAAATAAAAGTTGATCTTAATACTTGTTTGTAACAGCCCTCATGAGAGCCAGTAATTTCAGTAATTAGTACCACTGAAGAAGCATTAAGTGGTAGGCAACTCACGAATGGTACAAACTTTCCACACCTGGAATGATGTGGGTGGATGGACTTATGTGTGGTGTACAGATATTTTGTTGGTTGTAAGTTGTTTTTATTGTGTATTATTATCAGTTCATTACACCTGGATCAGAATAACAATGCGATCACACCTGCTCCATTAACATGCAGTAGTGAAGTCACTTTGAAGGATAATATCTCAGCCCTATTGTGTGCATTTTTTTTATCCTGTTATGAACACCAGACTGAGAAACAAAGCACACAATTTAAATAAATCACATCAGTAAAACTGGCCTATTCTAATCCAGGTGTAGGATACTGTACAAAAGTATGAGTGAGGAGTAGTATTAGGGTTGTAACACCCCTTTGATGACAAGGTCATTACAGATGGAGGATAAGCACGGATTGGAGAAGGAAGGAAAAGGACATCAGCAATGCCAATTTCAAAGGAACCAAGCTGGTATTTGTCTTAAACAATTTAGAGACATCACGAAAAATGTAGATCCGGATGGCCAGCTGAGCATTTGAATCCTTTTCCTTCCAAATGTGAGTCCAGCCCCTTAATGACTACACCATCTCATGTGGTAAGGATACATGAATCATAAGAGTTATTTGAGGTTGAGGGTAGGTAAGAACACATAAATCAATAATGGTGACAGTGTATGAATGTAAAGCAAATGCAGTGTAGCATGAAAAGACTGAAGAAGAGGAAAGAAGAAGAAGCAGCAGCAGCAGCAGCTGATTGCTATTAATGCTCTGATAGTAATTTTTAGTCCGGAGAGTAATAAAACATTTTATTATTCTGATTTTTCCCTTCTTGCAAGTTGTGGATATGTTCAGATTTATTCGTTGACCTTTTGACACACCACCATGATTCATTTATATAAAACAAACACAAGTTATTGGTAGTTTCTTCAGTGGCCTTTAAGTATCTTTGTATTACAAATCAAGATGTAGGCTAAAATTGTATTTCTTGTGAATGTCATTATGTCATGTCATGATAAGAACAGTTTGTGTGAAACAGATTCACTGATAAAAATGTCAGCATTCCCCTGCTAGAAACGTAATGTTAGAAGAATAATGTTATCATTTGATTAATATGTTCTAGTCATGTTCTTCTCAAGTGGTTATACAACTGTACATTTAGCTTACCAGCATACATTTTTAAGATGGGCAAATGTGCCATTCTTTACACACTAATAGGGGACCAAAATGCCGTGTTTGCCATTATTTTGTACATTACTCATTCTCTGCCTACCCGACGGGAGGCCCTAGCCACACGACATTTCCATTTCCATTTGCTGTTGCACCAAAAATAATAATAATTTCGGTGTGTAAACTCTGTTAATTACAGTATAGCTAACTTATTTATTCTCATTTGTGGTGTACTCCATACAGTGATCTTTCTGGGGGTGGAAAATTACTGTCATTCAACAAGCTAGTATTTCTGTCTTTTTATGGAAAATACAAACTTTTTTGAATAATTGAAGTTTCAGTACCACTTCAGCAACTCAACCAAACTATCACCTTCCAACCTAATGTAGAACTCAGGCTGTGCTACAGGTCAGTCAGTCACCACAACCTACTAATATAGATGGAAAAAAAGTATTGTCAGTGTTCTGTTCTCTTTCTGTGTGCACACAAATGACATCACAAACTTTGTCAGTATGTTATGGTACAAAGCCGACACCTGGTATTGGTTGTCTCAGTTGGCCCAAAATTTTACTGTGCTTCACATTATGGAACTGAAGCTCTCACTCCAGGTTTGAAGTGTTAGATCCATGATTGGCAGTTTGTGGTCTTGTGATTGCAGTACAGTGGTATAATATGAGCTTATATTCAGGAAAAGGCTTGGGACTGTGATTTGATTTTAAGAGGGAAGCTAAAACAGCTTGGGTCTAACCCGCCACTACCCTCACCAAAACTAAGTTTATTGGCGGTATCATTCCCTGTATATCTAATAAAGCCCTTAAATAGTGCAAAGAGTCTCTCTACCAGTTTTTTGTTAGACACAATTTCTTCAGGTCTAGTTGTCCCGAAGATTCTGTATCTTTTACTCTCCAATGCCATGCATTCGAAGATTAGGTGTGATGCAGTTTCTTCACCCTCATCACAGATCCTACATTTAGGGTCTTCTTCCATTATATCCATTGTGTGTTGGTGTTCTTTGAAATTCCCATGGCAGGTGAGTTTGATCTCTTTCCTGTTCAATCCCAGGATTACAGAGCTTCTTTTAAAACACAGCTTGGGCATCATTACCTTGACATGTTTTTGTTTATGGACATTGGTCCAATATCCTACATGCTGTTTCCTATGCCATTTCTGTAGCTCTAATTTGATCATAGCCTTGGTGATTGTCAGGACAGGTTCTGGTCCAATAAATGGAGTTGTTGCCCCCATCCTAGCCAATCTGTCGGCTTGTTCATTGCCACAGATGCCTGAGTGGCCAGGGACCCACACTAGGTTTACCCTATTGCTTCCCCTTAGCTCCACCAGAGCCCTGTGGCATTCTGCAACAATCTTAGATCTTGTTGCAGGAGCTGCCAGTGGTTTCAGGGCTGCCTGGCTGTCTGAATAGATGTAGATGCTACGATCCTTGTAGCCTCTATGCATATTCTCCACACATGCCCTGATTGCAGTAACTTCAGCTTGGAATACGGAAACCAGTTTTCCTAGAGAGATGATGCCCTCCAGTCTTGGCTAAACCCCAACGCCAAACGATGTCCCCTGTACGGTGTCAAACTGTTTTTTCCCACTGTTCCCTGCTTCCAGTTGTTATATGGTAAGGCTTGTCGAAGCAGTTGGAAGTTGCTATATAGTCAGCAGGCATTTCCCCAGCCATTCCTATATTTACCTCACTCGCTAGCTTAGTGTGTGATTCTGGAGATCTGAATGAAACCCAGTTGTTGCCAGTTTTAAGTCTGTGTGCCCCAGCTTGCTGCCTCCACCTTGACCCAAAGGGGTAGTGGAGGTATGTCCAGCATGGCTTCCATTCCAGCAGTTGGTGTGCTCCAATTCCACCTGTTATGGCTAAGCAGGCCAATCTCTGCACCTTAGCAAGCTCCTTAGCTGCAACCCGCTGTTCTACCTTCTTCCACCACACTGTGGCCCCTTAGGAAATCCTAGGTCTGACCACTGTGGTGTATATCCATTGCATACCCCTGGGGCTTAGGCCCCAGTTTTGCCACAAGCCCTTCTAGTACTCACTAGAGTACTTTTTGCCTTGAAGCAGATACTCTTAATGTGAGGGGTCCATGTTAGCTTCTCATCTAAGGTTACCCCTAGATATTTCACTAGAGTTTCATTGAAGAGCCTTAGGTTCCAACTTGAGTGTTGAATATGTATCTTCGTAAATGGCACCACAACAGTCTTCTTAGGATTAACCCTCAGATCCTGTTTAATGCGCCAATTTTGCACGATGTCCAAAACTCCTTGTGCCATATTTCTAACTGTGTCAGTAAATTTGCCAAGTATTACTATGACAAGGTCATCAGTGTATCCTTGGTAGAAGCATTGTCTGGAATTTAATTCCTCAATGAGTTCATTCACCACTAGATTCCATAATAGAGAGGACAAATGTCCTCCTTGTGGGCACCCTCTAGTGATATTAATTACCATCTTTTCATTCATCATGGTAGCCTCTACCATCCTTCCACAAAGCATTGGCCTGGTCCACCTGCATATTGTGGTCCCCAGGTCATGCATCTCTGCTGCCCTTACCATGGAATCGAAGGTCGTGTTACTGAAGGCAACCTTGATGTCCAGGAAGATGCAGGGGGCTATTTCTTGGAAGTGAAGTTCTTTCTCCACCTTCACAACGAGTTGGCAGAGAGCTGTCTCACGTGATTTACCTGGTTGATATGCGTGTTGGTTTGAACGTAGAGGGCCCCTACTTAACCTCCTCTCCCCAACATATACATTAACCAGTTTCTCCAATGTTTTGAGAATGGAGGAGGACAGACTGATTGGTCTCACATTCTTAACCTTGGTATGATCAATTCTCCCACGCTTTGGAATGAAAGCAACCTTCATTGCCCTCCAAGCATTGGGACTGGTTCCTATTGCTAGGCTTACCCTGAACAGCCAGCATAGGATTCTTATGAGCTGCTCTCCTACCTGTTGCAGTAGAGCTGGAAAATTTCCATCTGGGCCAGGTGACTTGAACAGTTGGAATGTTCCCACTGCCCATTGGATTTTATTAAAGTTCACACACTCCTTGGCCAATTCCCAGTCCTCTCTTCTAGTGCCTGAGAACCATTGTCCCTCCGGTATCACATTCTGGTCTGTGTTGTCCAGCAGAGTATATTGAGGAAACTGAGTTTTGAGGAGCAGTTTCAGCGTCTCATTTGCTGTCTTTGTATATTCCCCATCCTGACAGGCACTTAAGTGTGAATTGCAGAGTAGCCATGTAGATGTAGATCCTCCTTCATCAATGTGCCTCCTTGATTGGTTGGTACTCTAGTAAGAATCTTGTGAAGTCTGGCTTGTGCAGCCATGCTCTCCACTTCCTCACAGAATGCCTTCCAGGACGCTTTCTTTGCTTGTCTGATTGCAAAATTGTAGTTGACAAGGGCCTTACAGTATTCAGCCCATGTCCTTTACATCTCGCAATATTAAACAGTCTCCATACCTCTTTTCTTTGCATTTCCAAGTTGTTATTCCACCAAGGCACACTCCTATTTGTGCACTTCTTGGTGAATGTGCAGTTGTCCTGATATGAGGTCACTACAGCAGAGGTAATAGGCTCTGCTACTTCCTCAAATTCTACTGGATTCCTTATCGAGGTTTTAATTTCCAGTAAGCCTAAATCAAGGTCCCTCCTATATGGCTCCCAGTTTGTTTTCCTGGGATTCCTGAAGGTCATGGTCTGTCTGATTCCCATTTCAACCTTGAATTTAACGTACATGTGGTCCAATGAGGATGGCTCCAAGGGAGGAGGAGAGTTGTATTCGTAAGGAAGGTATGCTGAGACCAAAACAATTTTCCTTGTGATAGCTTCCTCACATTGCTGCATTTTAATAGTCACTAAGTCCCTAGAGTAGAAATTCATCATTGGCATGAAAGAAATTCCATTTCTTAGATAGATGCATGTTCTGGAGTTTCTTAGATTTCTAGCATAAATCAGCTTACCTCCAGTGCCACCGAGGCTCGATACATCCCCTTTATATCCCTTGTATCAGGGCCACGTCCCCTTCCTGCCTCCCCAGGCAGCGACTCAGGGCAGCAGAAGCCCCTTTACTGTGCTGCAGATTAATCTGCAGCACCTCCGGTCTCCATCTTGCTGAGGGCTTCGAGAACCCTGATGGTGACCTGCAAGAACCGTAAAAACAATTTCAGGTCCTGCTCCCGCATTGCCTTCAGGGACTTCTCTCCGACCTGCACTACCAGGGTTCATCCTTCCGATGCAACCTTCTGGTTGATCACTCTCCAATCTTCTGTTGAGAATTTTGGGTTCTGGGCCCCTATTTTCCCAGAGTAGAGACTTCCTTAAGTATCTTTGGTACCCATATTGATACCTTTGCGGTCTTCAGAACCTCTGCTGTCGCCTTAATCAGCAGCTTCGCATCTTCCCACGGGGATATCATGGGCACCTTGTCCTTGAGCCGTTCCACCATGTGCACCCCCCCCCCCCCCCCACAGACAAAAAAGAGGGCACCATGATCTAGATAGATCCTCTTGAAGTTGGGTCCTGGGCCAGCGTTCCCCCCAATCTTTTCAAAGAGGGCCATCTGTACCAATTCCTCCTGCTGTGAGGTGATGGCCACCAGTGGATAGCCTTCCTGTGTAACTGCCAGCCTAAAAACCGAGACTGCAGTGCTATAGGTCTGTTTCCCTATTTCTTGCCTTGGTTTTTTCTGGACTCTTTATCCAGGGAGGAGGGAGTCTTTGATTCCTCCCTTATCCACTTGCTACCTGTCTTTGACGTAGCGGGGGTCTGTGTATCCCCTTCAACCTGAGACAGTTTCTTCCTGGGGGTCTTAGGTTCAAGTTCCTTTAATTCCCTCCACTTGTCTGTAGGAAGCCATTCTTTCCCTTCCTTTTTCCCCTGTTTCCTGAGTAGTTTCCTCCTCTGGGCCCCAGACAAGGCTTTGATCTTAATATGGTCTAGCTTCTCAGTTACAGTTTCCACTTCTGGATCAGGTCTAGACCCTGATTCAGTAGTGGGAATTCCTTCCATCAGTACCAGTCCTGATGTTTGGATATTTGAGGTCTCAATTTGCCCCTCAGTTTGTTTTTCTTTGTTTTCTTTAGACGTGTCCGTATTGGTCCCACGAGATTTCGGGATCTACAAGGTCCACACCACGAATACCCCACGTGGTGTAAGGCTACTTACTCAGGGAGGTCGCCCGGTATCCCTGAGGCTCTGTTTGCGACACATCTTCCCATGTGCCATGCACCCCTCAGCACAGATCGCGTCACACCTTGGGTTGGGTCAGAGAGTTGGGTACGATTAGGAGTGGATAGGGAAGATGGGACGTTCCGGGACACTCTTAGTCTGATCCATCAGCTGAGGTCTTTCCAGCAGTAGGTCCTCTACCTTCGGCATAGCCTTCAGCTTCACGTGGATACGCAAGCCTCTCCACCCGCATGGACAGTGCTTCGTCAAGGTAGTGTCCCCAGGAGAGGTCCACTGGACCTGAAGGGATACCAATTCGATTCTTCACAGAGTACGCGAAAGAACTTGCCCCCTTCTAACAGCCATGTACCGCAAGTCTCTAGAGGAATGGAAGGTTCCAAATGATTGGGAAAGAGCACAGGTAGTCCCAGTCTTCAAGAAGGGTCGTCGAGCAGATGCGCAAAACTATAGACCTATATCTCTGACGTCGATCTGTTGTAGAATTTTAGAACATGTTTTTTGCTCGAGTATCATGTCTTTTTTGGAAACCAAGAATCTACTCTGTAGGAATCAACATGGATTCCAGAAACAGAGATCGTGTGAGACCCAACTCGCTTTATTTGTTCATGAGACCCAGAAAATATTAGATACAGGCTCCCAGGTAGATGCTATTTTCCTTGACTTCCGGAAGGCGTTCGATACAGTTCCGCACTGTCGCCTGATAAACAAAGTAAGAGCCTATGGAATATCAGACCAGCTGTGTGGTTGGATTGAAGAGTTTTTAGCAAACAGAACACAGCATGTTGTTATCAATGGAGAGACATCTACAGACGTTAAAGTAACCTCTGGCGTGCCACAGGGGAGTGTTATGGGACCATTGCTTTTCACAATATTTATAAATGACCTACTAGATAGTGTCGGAAGTTCCATGCGGCTTTTCGCGGATGATGCTGTAGTATACAGAGAAGTTGCAGCATTAGAAAATTGTAGCGAAATGCAGGAAGATCTGCAGCGGATAGGTACTTGGTGCAGGGAGTGGCAACTGACCCTTAACATGGACAAATGTAATGTATTGCGAATACATAGAAAGAAGGATCCTTTATTGTATGATTATATGATAGCGGAACAAACACTGGTAGCAGTTACTTCTGTAAAATATCTGGGAGTATTGCTCATCAGTGTGGGATCCATACCAGATCGGGTTGACGGAGGAGATAGAGAAGATCCAAAGAAGAGCGGCGTGTTTCGTCACAGGGTTATTTGGTAAGCATGATAGCGTTACGGAGATGTTTAGCAAACTCAAGTGGCAGACTCTGCAAGAGAGGCGCTCTGCATCGCGGTGTAGCTTGCTGTCCAGGTTTCAAGAGGGTGCGTTTCTGGATGAAGTATCGAATATATTGCTTCCACCTACTTATACCTCCCGAGGAGATCACGAATGTAAAATTAGAGAGATTCGAGCGCACACGGAGGCTTTCAGACAGTCGTTCTTCCCGCGAACCATACGCGACTGGAACAGAAAAGGGAGGTAATGACAGTGGTACGTAAAGTGCCCTCCACCACACACCGTTGGGTGGCTTGCGGAGTATAAATGTAGATGTAGAGGCTTGGGACCTTAATTTTGCTAGTTTCTTTTAATGACACCACACAAATCCTGAATGGTTCCTTCGGTAATGCAACAGCTAATGCCTTTCCCTTCCTTGCCTAACTGAGCTAGAATTTGACTTCAGTGGTGATGTAGGTGTTGGAAAATGGAATGTAGATCCTTTGAAGCAGTAAAACAAAAATGTGTGATATGGCCCAATTATCATCTTCTTCTTGTCATCCATTTTAATTGTGCCTTCTGTCTGTGCTTGTACATAAGAGGTGTTCTTTGCTGAGGTTTTTTATTTGATTATTTAGCCTAATTGTTTTCTCATATCCAGCATAGCTTTGTCCATCCTAGAGGGAT
Organism: Schistocerca piceifrons; assembly: GCF_021461385.2. NCBI lineage: Eukaryota > Metazoa > Arthropoda > Insecta > Orthoptera > Acrididae > Schistocerca > Schistocerca piceifrons. The sequence goes on from NC_060149.1 coordinate 140,665,112, forward strand.
CAGACTATAACTGATAAATATTTAGGTTATTTCTGCCTCGTAAAACCTTGCAGGAAAAAAAAAATAGTTTTATTGTTTGCAAGATATATGTAACAAATTTAATCTGAACTTGGTGATTCATTATAACCAGTTTGAAAGTACTGTCAATCCTAGTTATTATAAATGGTTCTTATCAAATTTGTCAGGTCCCATGAGATGTTGGGTGTTGTTTTAGTAGAAGGATCTACACAGAACTTCTCTTTAACGGAAGATGAGTTACATTACTGGTTTTATCTTTGTAAGACATTTGTGTTTTTGCTTTCCACTGTTAAGTGTAGTTAATTTAACTTTCATATTTTTTGATTAAAAAGATTCAAACAGAAATGTATTGCCAATAAGCAACTAGTTTCTGGAACTAATGGTGTTAGAATGTCATGTTGAAGGAAAAACTGTTTCAATTGTGCTAAAGAAGTCATATCCCAGCTGTAGAGTTTCAGAACATTGCCAAATACTGAATAATGTCATTAGACAGGATGAGCCCATGCATTACACAAAGAAAATAGGGAGCTCTCAAAACACAACTAAAGCTATATGGTATTTGGGAAAAAATATTGTCATGTAAGGTAGGTGCTGACCATATTATAGCTATTCTGTAGGACAGTGAAACTGCAATTGATGTAATAGAGTTTTGTAAAATAGTAAATATTCTCTTCCTGTGAGAAGTTCACAAGTTGAATCAAAATTGTATTAGCACAGACATGTATGCAGAATCTTTGTTGGCTGGTGCTGGAAGATAATGATGTACCAAACAGCTATAGGAAAATGGTAAGAAGGAAACTGAATCAATTATTAAACTGCTAAACACTAAAGATTAAAATGGATGTTATAACATATATATTTATGAAGAACAGTGTCATACTAAGTCACATGACCAAAGTGTCTTTCATATTAATTTAGCTTCTAGAGGTGTAGGTGGGGGATTAGATGGGATAGCAGGGTAAGGGTGGGGGGATGAGCACACATTTATTTGGGGACAGGCCATGTTGGCTGCTTAGTGCAGAATGTGGCTGGGGAGGGGTGAACAAGAGAGAGAAGCAGAGAAAGGTAAAAGACTATGCAGGTTGACTGGGGAGATAGAGCACATGTGTGAGGCTGGAGTGGGAGGAGGAAAGGGTTAGAGGCAGAGGAGGATGTGGACGGTGAAGGTTGAGGCTAGGGGGATTACAGGAACAAAAGTTATGTTGTAGAGAGGTTTCTGACATGCACATTTGAGAAAAGTGGGCGTTGTGAAGATCCAGATGGTTGCAGGTTGTGAAGCCACCTTCCTTAGTGGTGACCTTCACATCACAGATGGCTCCATCATATGTCCCATCCACATCAACCACCAACAATACCGCCATTTCAATATCTGCCACTCATTCCACACCAAATAAGTCACTTACACGCAGTCCGGCCACCCACCTTTAAGGGCTCCGCATTTGTTTGCTGAGTATGAGTTCTGCAACCCCGGGATTCCTGAGCTAGGGACGGTAAGCACCACCAGTCCTTTGTCACCGTAAGCTCTTGACATGCTTCAGCAACCACCATGTAGCACAACAGTTGAACGTTGTATGTCTTGGGGATTTTGTCTTGACCTCCTGGATCGCGAGGATGGTAAAAACGTCTGTGCTGCATGCTGAGGAGATGCATGGCTGTTGAGGTGGAACAGCTGCTAGTGGACAACATCTGGGGAACCAGCCGCACATCAGTTGTATAAGGCTTTACTCAGGCATGTGGGGCTCTGTCTGGGCAGACTTTTAGTTCTCTAGCTGGTTCATAAGACCAAAATGGATCCTTCGACTTTTAATTTTATATCTGCCAGTGGGATGGGTGTACCGTTGGTAGGCACCAACACCCAACCTAATAAGAGAGCTCAGGTAGCCAGCCATCCAGGTGCAGGAGTAAATAAGAACATATAGAGTAACAGAACACAGGCTGGTAATCAGAATGTGTTTTAGTAATAAAAAGGAAAGAAGAAAATTTTGAGAAAGTCTCGCCTTTCGACATCCAGAAAGGTTTAGTAGAAATTGCTAAGACTCTAAAATTTTTAAAGTGGTTGTGAAATGGAATGCTGTTGGCAGAAACATCCAGTTCCCAACAAGCTGTTAACCCACAGACAGCGACGTGCCCGGGGGGGAATATTTCATCGACACTGAGCTCCATAGCACCTTGAACTTCAGCAAAGGTGTTGTGTTATACAGGGACTTAGTTGCTATTCCTATAGAAGAATTGAAGAGTGAGTGGGCTCAGGAGGAAACTGTTGATGTTCAGAACATTATGAAAAGGGTAGATGGAGCCCTAGTAAAATCCGACTCCTGTATTCTTACCTTCAATACCAACAAACTCCCAGACCATGTCAAGCCAGGCTTTCTTCATCTAAACATGTGGCTACATGTCCCAAACCCAATGTGCTGTTTTAAATACCAGTGTTTTGGGCATACAGCTGTTGGGTGTAAGGGAGAAGTGACATGTGGCTATTGCAGTAAGGCAGCTCAAGAAGGAGTTGGTTGTTCATCTCCTATCAAATGTATTAACTGCTCTGGAAGCCACCCTGTTTGGAGTATGGCCTGCAGAATCTTTCTAGAGGAATGTAAAGTACAGAAAATAAAAACAACAAAGCGTATCCCCCTACGGTGAAGCGAAAAGTATCTACAAGTCCGTACAGCCCCCTGCATTTGCTGCATCTTACATCTTTTGCATCAATCCTTCAGGTAAAATCAAGTAGTAAACCGTCGGACCATGTCAACATGATTCTACCTGATGCTTCATCTGCCTCTCCTCCAGGGATGGTGGAATATGAAGTATGTGTGAGGCGATCGTCTCACCACACGACAGAACCTCCACCTGCCGCAGTCTCTCATACTAAAGTGGAACTTGTGGGGATGTCTATTACCTCAGGGTAGACCACTGTGTTTGTGTTTCCGGGAGACTAATTTCAAACAATCGTACAGAGGAGGAGTAGGTATTTTCATCAGTACCAACTACCACTCCTCGCCTCTCTCCTTTACAATGAATTTAAAAGCAGTTGCAATATCAGTGCATGTGTGGCATCCGTTGACAATATGTTCCCTTACAAGCCCCCAAATGATGCGCTCTACGAAGAGTCTTTCAGTGACCACCTTACACTGCTCCCCACCCCTTCATCCTCTGTGGTGATTTTAATGCACACAGTGTGCTCTGGGGATCTACCACTACCAGCCCGAGGGGTAGAGCAACTGAGAGGCTTCTCGTGTCATCATGTACATATTTGCTAAATACGGGACAGAGCACACACTTCTTCACTGCAACTAGCTCCTTCTCTGCCACTGATCTCTGGTTTGCTCTCTAGCCCTTGCTCACACTGTTCAATGGGAAGTGGTCAGTGGCTTGTACAGAAGTGATCACTCTGCTCTGAATTCACCTGCCAAGTGGAATGGAGCACGAAAGGAAACTACCACAATGGGTGCTATGTAGAGCAGACTGGACGCTTTATAGTTAGTTAGCCCAGTTTGAACATTGTGTCAATGTCGAGGTATGGGTGGATCGTGTTACCAAAATGATCCACTGTGCCACTGACATGCATTCCACAGTCCACAGGGCAGCTGAAGAGGCAGCCTGTCCTTTGGTGGAGCGACGAGTGCTGCTCTCCAATCAGGACTAGGTATGCAGCTGTGCATAGCTTCAAGTGCCAGCCAACTGCAGAGAATCTTGCAGGCTTTCAGGTGGCGAGGGCAAAATGTCACCAGATTATTCTAGAGAACAAGAAGTTGTCATGGCAGCAGTTCCTGAACACCCTTAATCATTCCACTGAGAGTTCCGTTGTGTGGGAGATCATCAGGAGAATTTCTGGGAGAGGCGGGAGATGCCCCATGCCTGCTGTAATGAGGAACGGCACCTCCAAACCAGTCTGATGACAGACATTGCCCAGACTGTGGCAGCCTACTTTGGCACAGTTACTGCAACTGCCAGTCAGGATCCAGGTTTCCAGTGCCACAGAGTGGTTGCTGAGAGGAGAAGTTTGTACTTCTGGTCCACCATTGATGAAAATTACAACTGCCCATTCTCCATATGAGAGCTGGACACACAGACTGGTCATAACAGAATACATCACAGTGTGCTGTGGCACCTCACAAGGAGAAACAAAGATATCCTCTACATACTTTTTAATACCATTTGGGCATCAGGTCACTTTCCCAACTCGTCGTGTGAGGTAGTTTTAATTCCTTGTTTAAAACCTGGGAAAGATAGTACATGCCTGAGTAGTTATCATAGTGTTGCCATCTCTATCTGTGTGAGAAACACCTTGGATCAGATGGTCAACTGCCACCTTGTACCTTGGAGCAGATGGTAAACTGCCACCTTGTCTGGATCTTAGAATCCAGGCAACTCCTTAGTCACTTTCAGTGTGGGTTCAGGAGGTATCACTTCACCTTTGATAACCTGGCCCTCCTGAAGGCAGCTATACAGCAGGCTTTCTTGCGCCGGCATCACCTTCTAGGTATATTTTATGACATCGAGTACGCCTGTGATACTACTTGGAGGCATCTTATCCTCAAGCAGCTTCATGAATGTGGCTTTAGTGGATATCTTCCCATTTTTATTCAGTCCTTTCTCTCGCTATTGTATTTCCGATACCAAGTCAGTGGCGTCCTGTCTGATCACTTTGAGCAGGAGAACGGTGTCCCTTAAGGTAGTGTTTTATGTGCGACTGTCTTAGCCATAGCTATCAATAACATTACGCCAGTTGTGAGAAGTTCTGTCCAGTGTTCTTTGTTTGTGTATGACTCCTCTGTGTTTTGCTCATCTGTAGACCTTAACAGCAACACATCAGTTGCAACTAACTCTTCTATATTTGGATGAATAGGCACAGAAGAGTGGTTTTATTGTACTCTTTTTGACTGTTCTCATTCCCATTTTAAACTTTCCTGAGTTGAGGGTGAAGGACACTGATATTAATTTTAAAGACCAAGTGTGGTTTCTGGGCAAAAAAAAAAAAAAAAAAAAAAAAAGGGTCCCTTGAGGCTCTAAGTATTTTAAAATGTCTTAGTCATATTACATGGGGAGCAGACTGGACTTTTCTGCTCCAGTTTTACAGAGCTTTTGTGCGCTCTCAGATCGGTTATGGGTGCACAGTGTATGGGTCTGTGAGAGCCTCATATTTAATGATGCTAGATGTGGGATTCGGTTGGCCACTCAGGCATTCAGAAGAAGCACCCTACCAAGATTCTGTGCAGAGGCTGATGAACTGCCACTTCACATGAGGCGACAGCTCCTTACATTGCGCCAGGCATATAAAACACTGTCCACAACATACACATGTGCATACCATACCATTGTTCAGCCTCCAATGGAAATGCTTTTTTGTAACTGGCAATGGGCAACAAGGCTGTATGGGATTTGGGCACAGGATTGCTTTTTAGTGATGGGTGTGGTCGGTCTTAATGTTTTACATCGAGGTTGGACCAGATTTTCACCATGGCTCCTCCAGCGGCCCAGACTTATTTTAGATGTGTCCATTTTTAAGAAAGATAGTACTCCAGATCTTACATTTCAGTCTCTGTTTTTTAATATTTTAGGTTTGCACATGGTTTCATGGTAGTGTACACTGATAGCTCCAAACAAGGGAATTCCCTTGGCTGCTCTGTAGAGTTCCTCGACCGTGTCACCAGGATTCACCTTCATGATGAATATACCGTTTTCTCTGCAAATAAAGCAGTTTCATTCTGCTGGGTGCTAGGGCATGTGAGGATACGGGGAAAAGAACAGGCCGATCAGGCTTGCAGAGGACAGGATGTGGCACAGTGCCCTACTCCCCTGCAGGCTGTAATTTTTACACTATATAGGAAGTTTATGCAGTTGTGGGATGAGGAATGCCTGGCGGTAACAGACAATAAACTGCAGTCGGTGAAGTCAACTATCCGGCCATGATGTTCCTCCCGCCGGTTGCTCAGACAGGCCAAGGTGTCCCTCACGTCTTCAAATTCAGCACTGCCCTCTTACACATGGCTTTTTCCTTTGGCGAGAGGCTCCACCATTTTGCGATGCTTGTGGCGTGCAAATATCTGTATGCCATATTTCAACAGAGTGCATTTTATATCATTATGCAAGGGCAGAAACAAATATTAGTGGGGATCTGCCCTCTATTTTAGCTGATGGTGACACAAGTGTGACTTGAGTTTTAAAATTTTGTGCTGTGACTGGACTGTGGCCTAATCTTTTACGATGGAGGTTTTAGTGTGTTGCAGAGTGGCTGGCTCATCCTTTTTTATTCTTGCAGTCAACCAGCCACGTCCATTTGCTATATTGCTCTAACTCCTCCTACCACTTTCTTCCTGTTTAGTTAATGTTTTAATATTGGCAAGATACTTCATTTTAAGCCTCTGTGTGGGTACACACACAGTCACATCTTAGTACAAATAATTCACTCAAGTTCTGCACCATGGTTTCAAACAAGATACATCATTTGAAACTGGAATTTATTCTTTTATGCAAAGCACATGCAACTCTAAATTGAAGTCAACAGTAATTTTTGTTGTTGTAACAAAAGCATTTGAGTCTTTGAACATTTTGTACTTCTGGACAAGTTGGTGTTGCTCCAGTCCTGGGTGGTGCTAAGTCAAAAGGATGGCACTCATTTTGGTGGGTCAGAGGGTATGTGGAGGATAGTAAGTGACTGGGCAGACAAGGCACATGAGATCTGTTTTTGGACAAGGTGGAGAGGGTAACTGAGCAAAAACATGTGATCCTGAACATGGCATATGATACAAAAATAAGGAATTTTACAATCGTAGAATGATGAAATACTACAAAATCAAACCTTGCAATTCTAAGACCTGAAAATGGATGACAAGTGTTTGTGCATGTGTCACATTCAGAAACTTGTTCAGAAATTGAGTGTTGCAGTCTTCACTGTGAACATAATCTCCACTGGCAATGAAATGTGAAATATTGTTCACTTTGCCATATTTCCCACGCTATTACTCCCTGAGGCGCATTTTTTTGTGCTGTACATTAACAAGGAATATTCTTAGCCCATAAAGATTATTTTTTATTTTTGTTTAGCCGTCATAGTAATATTGTGCACAAATTAGTATTTTCAAGATGTGTACTTTTTCTCTCTTGTTTTCCAGTCATTTAAAAATTATGTAGCAAGTGTTAGAAGTATATTGCAAGTGTTGTATTATTTTGTGTATACTGGACTGCAAGTTTTGGCTGTCACTAATGCTGTACTGTATTCCACTACTGCAATCTAGTCGGCAGTTGTTGACAATTGCTACAGAGGCAGATATCCTCTTACAGGTACCTGGAGTAAATTTGCCAGCAAGTGAACTCGGATACTATGGATTAACAATGATTGCCTGCAGTATTGTTCATGAGTTTGGTCATGCAGTGGCTGCAGTTCGGTGAGTGAAGGTATTGTTATGAACCAACCCATATTTCCTAGTTTTCCAGTCGTGGAAATAGGTAGCCAAGAAATAGTCCTGATAAAATAATAATAAAAATAACAATAATTAAAAAGAGGCACACTCAATTGGATCTGCATCTTTTGCCCAGTAGTTCCATACTTATGCTGTGAGGTTTAACTTATATACTGTGTACCTCAAGACAAAGCCTCAGTGCTTTGAAATTGGTAAAAAAAAGGCAATTGTGGAACTTTTTTGCCTTGAATGTTTACTTCTGCACACACTCCAACATTTTGTTTCCAGAATGGTCTGTGCTTGTTTTCTTCTTTAGGCTCTATTTAAGTTTCTGACAAACTGATTGTTTCTGTTAAGAAACAGCAACATTTTCGAGCCAATGAGCATAATACTTCTCTGATTTAAGGTGTTTCATAACATTATTTTTCTTTTTGTGCCCAATTTGATAATTACAAAATCAATAGATTATACATTCCGATCATTCATGGGAATTCATAGCCATCCAACCCATACTTGACAATGCTACAGATAGACCCAGCAAGGTACTGAGCATAGAAGTAGCACTGAAAATAACTCTATTTGCACATTAAGGGAAGACTTTTAGTGTGGTTGAAATATGTTGACAGGTTTTGTTTTCCATTCGCTTTTGCAAAGAGTTGGGGACACTATAAACTGACATTCAGCCATGAGTATGCACAAACTAGAATTTAGACAACTGGAGGGGAGAGAAATGGTGAGGTGAAATGAGTCCTGCCTCCCTCTTGCAAGACAGCCAGTCTACACTCCTGTTCTGTGTTTCTGCAAAACTCGAACTGGCACATGGTCAAAAGGATTGCCGATCCTTTCTGGTTTCGTGAAGGCTGTAATCGAACTCCACGATGGACCTGGATTAGTCTCTTCAAAGAGAAAGGAAAACAATGAGCAACACACAACACAAAGCATTGAGTGATGGCTACTTCGAAATTGGTTACTGATGATGGCAGTGTCATAAAAGAGTTAGTTAAAGTCTGACCTCTACCGGTACTTGATGCAACTACAGCTCAAAACACTCACCACCTAACACTAGCACAGTAGTGTGCCTGTATTATACCAGCTTTTGAAATTTAACTATCTGATGAATGGATGTGTTTCTTTGTTCTAAGATATTAGGCCCCACAGCTGAGTCTATGTTGCATTGTGCCATGTGTATCTTTTGGAGTCCATTCAACCACATACAGTTGATGTGGCAGCAGAACATTGAGTGCATCGATACACTGTTGTGTTCATGCACTTTCAGTTTTGCAAACACATTATACATTATTGTTTTGTTTGGGCTTCACCATGATGATATGAAATACTAGTGACCAAAATTGCTAACATTTTTGATATTTTTTTGCAAAAAATAAAACTATTTCACTCTACCTCTGGTAACATAGCTCACCTGAATACAGCCTGCTATGAAACAGCATTTATTAAGTAATTTTGTGTTCTCGCCTTTTGAGACAGAATTTACATCAATATTTGGATTTATTGCAAGTGCAATTTTTTTTTTTCAGGTCCCTATTCATTGCATAGCAGGCTCAGTATATGTGAAAGTTTTTATCATCATTTTGTGTGAAAACACACTTGACCTCTTAGCAACAAATAATCCTGAGCTGATAATGGGCATCAAAACACATACTGGGACAGATAAATATTCGCTTGCTGCCTTCCTGAAAGACAATCTCCACTCCTTCCAAATTAACAGTGTAAGTCTAGACCAGATGTGGCTTGAATTGAAAGTAATAGTATCAACAGCAATTGAGAGATTTATTCCAAAGAAATTAACAAACAACAAAGCTGGTCCCCCATAGTACACAAAACAGGTCAGAATGCTGTTACAGGAACAATGAAAGAGGCATGCCAAATTTAAACAAAAGCAAAACTCACAAGACTTGCAATCTTTTACAGAAGCTCGAAATTTAGCATAGACTAAGAAAACTGTGTCTCAAAACCTGGCAGAAAATCCAAGTAGATTCTGGCATATGTAAAGTATGCTAGCGGCAAGACACAACCATGCTTTCTCTGTGAGGTAGGAATATAAATACTATCAATGACAGTGCTGCTAAAGCAGAGGTACTAAACACAGCCTTCCAAAATTCCTTCATCAAAGAAGATTAAGTAAATATTCCAGAATTTGAATCAAGGACAGCTGCCAACATGAGTAACGTAGAAGTAGGTATCCTCGGACTAGTGAAGCAACTTACATTACTTAATAAAAGCAAGTTTTCCAGTCTAGGTTGTATACCAGTTATGTTCCTTTCATGGTATGCTGATGCAATAGCTCCATACTTAACAGTCATGTACAACCACTCGCTCTATGAAAAATCCATATCCAAAGACTGGAAAGTTGCACAGGTTACACCAATATTCAAGAAAGGAAATAGGAATAATCCATTAAATTATAAGCCCGTATCATTAACACTGATGTGCAGTGGGATTTTATAATGTATATTGTGTTTGAACTTTATGAATTATCTTGAAGAGAACGGTCTATTGAAACATAGTCAACATGGATTTAGAAAACATTGTTCTTGTGAAACACAGTTATCTCTTTACTCACACAAAGTGTTGTGTGCTATCAAAAAGGGATTTCAAATTGATGCCGTATTTCTAGATTTCCAGAAGGCTTTTCATACTGTACCTCACAAGTGGCTTGTAATCAAATTGCGTGCTTATGAAATATAGTCTCAGTTATGTCACTGGATTTGTGATTCCCTGTCAGAGAGGTCACAGATTATAGTAATTGATGGAAAGTCATCAAGTGAAACACAAGTGAAATCTGACATTCTCCAAAGCAGTATTTATCTATATAAATCATTTAGGAGACAATCTGAGCAGCCGTCTTAGATTGTTTGCAGATGATGCTGTCATTTATTGTCTAGTAAAGTCATCAGAAGATCAAACCCAATTGCAAAACGATTTAAATAAGTTATCTGCATGGTGTGAAAATTGTCAATTAACCCAAAATAATGAAAAGTGAAAGTTCATCCACATGACTGCTAAAAGGAATCTGTTAAACTTTGATTACATGACAAATCAATAAAATCTAAAGACTGTAAATTCAATTAAACTCCTAGGAATTACAATTACTAACAACTTAAATTGGAAAGAACGCATAGATAATGTTGTGGGGAAGGTGAACCAAAGACTGCTTTTTATTGGCTGAACACATGGCAAATGCAACAAATCTGCTAAAGCAACTGCCAATATCACGCTTGTCCATCCTCTTTTGGAGTACCGCTACGCAGTGTGGAATCGTTACCTGACAGGATTAATGGAGTACGTTGAGAAAGTTCAAAGAAGGGCAGCACATTTTGTATTATCGAGAAATGGGGGAGAATGTCTCATGGACATGATACAAGGTTTGGGGTGGACATAATTAAAACAAAGGTGTTTCTCATAGCGGCAGCATCTTCTCATGAAATTTGAATCACCAACTTTCTTCTCTGAACACAAAAATAATTTTGTTGATGTTGACCTACATAGGGAGAAACAGTCATCTAATAAAATAAGGGAAATCAGAGCTCACACAGAAAGATATAGGTGTTTGTTTTTCTGCGAACTGTTCGAGAGTGGAATAATAAAGAATTATTGTGAAGGTGGTTCAATGAACCCTCTGGCAGTAACTCAAGTGTGATTTTCAGAGTAGCCACGTAAATGTAGATATCTTCATTGCTTGACTGCTAAAAGGAATCTGTTAAACTTTGATTACATGACAAATCAATAAAATCTAAAGACTGTAAATTCAATTAAACTCCTAGGAATTACAATTACTAACAACTTAAATTGGAAAGAACGCATAGATAATGTTGTGGGGAAGGTGAACCAAAGACTGCTTTTTATTGGCTGAACACATGGCAAATGCAACAAATCTGCTAAAGCAACTGCCAATATCACGCTTGTCCATCCTCTTTTGGAGTACCGCTACGCAGTGTGGAATCGTTACCTGACAGGATTAATGGAGTACGTTGAGAAAGTTCAAAGAAGGGCAGCACATTTTGTATTATCGAGAAATGGGGGAGAATGTCTCATGGACATGATACAAGGTTTGGGGTGGACATAATTAAAACAAAGGTGTTTCTCATAGCGGCAGCATCTTCTCATGAAATTTGAATCACCAACTTTCTTCTCTGAACACAAAAATAATTTTGTTGATGTTGACCTACATAGGGAGAAACAGTCATCTAATAAAATAAGGGAAATCAGAGCTCACACAGAAAGATATAGGTGTTTGTTTTTCTGCGAACTGTTCGAGAGTGGAATAATAAAGAATTATTGTGAAGGTGGTTCAATGAACCCTCTGGCAGTAACTCAAGTGTGATTTTCAGAGTAGCCACGTAAATGTAGATATCTTCATTGCTTTCATCCCCTGAACCCATTAATTTAATTTCAGTGGATTTAATCAATTTCATTCTCTGTATATTTGGCTCATCAGATTATTCTAATTTGACAATGCAGGAATACCAAGAATATTTAATTGTGATTGACTAGGTTCTGTAGGCTTTAAAGAAACAAAAGTGTAGTTCCCTTACTTCACATATGAAAAAAGAGAGCACTTCCTTTGTGCATTGTGTACTCAACCAGCAGGTAGCATTCCTTCTGTTGTGATACAGCAAAAAAATAAAAAAATAAAAATAAAAAATTACCAAGTAGTGTTGATTAACATAGATCAGTTTATTAAAAGGAATATGAAATTTTTAAGAGCTATCGGTTTTCATGTATATCAAAATGCTTAAACAAAAAATTCATGCTTTTATTCATGTGTGTCAAATATATACTTTCCGGATGTATTGTTTCTTTTTAGAATGCCAACTACATGCCATCTAAAGGAACTAATTTCAGTTAGTAGCAATGGTGCTGACATGTGTGTACTCAACAGTAAATGTTCAATGAATACATATTTCTCAGGACAGCAACAAACTTGTAACAATCAAATCATGTGTGAGTCCTTAGCAATTTGCTTAAGATGTGTTTCACGTTATAGAATAAACATATAGTGACAATTGAAAACCTATGATAGGTCTTCAAAATACATACACTCTTTCTTTCTTATGTCTATTATGTATTTCATTCAATGCATTTTAGGCTCTGTTTATTTGACAAAGTGTATGTGTCTGTTGTGCAGGGGTTCAAGAGACTCGAGAACTTTGTAGAGCTACAATTCCACACATCCTATGGGAACAGTGTAGTGTCACAGATTGAAGTCTTGCAACAAAGGCAGGTCACAACTCAACTTAAAACTGGATACATCATAGTTCACTTTTAACCATACCAACACTTTCATGAACTATGCCTTCGTGGTAGAGATGATTAAATGATAGTGACTCAGTTGCAGTTGTAACCCTCGCTGAATTCTGCTGTTTGAGAGAGTTTTGTGTAATTTGACTGACTGAATAGAAATGATAGTGTACAGTTTGTAATTGTAAGTTTGCATGCCAACACCCTATATTAAATTTCGAACTTTCCGTGTTTTCTGGTATAAGTGCACAAAAAGGTGTAAATAGTGATTATCATGGAGAACCTTAACACTTGCAGTACTTGTACAGGTCTTGATTACATGGTAACATCATGTTTCACTTTCTCCCTTTATTTATGCTGTAGATTCACATTATTCTGACCACTTCCTAGATGTGAGAACTACAGAATGTACATAGCTCATGAGAAACATAGTGTGATGTGCACTGTTGAAATAGGTACCTACGGAGACTGGCAGGCTACTTGTTCACATTTTTCTGACTGTTGCTTTAGACAGTGTAGCAATTTATCTGAGTTGCAAAAGGGGCGGTGACAAACATTTGGGCCAAGGAGTAAATATATTTGAAATAGTGAAATTTATAAACTTTTTCATTATGTCTGTGGTGAAAGTGCATCAAAAACAGACATAATGGCACCACTGTGAATAACTGCTGTGGAAACTATGAAACACTGTGTGCTGTTTATATCAACTAAAGTGGAGTGTGAAGTACAACTAGACTTCTACACTGGAATACCTCACTGCCCAGATATATCATAGGACTGACAGACTCTTGTTTAGCATAACAGCTTAGCAAATCTTACTGTGAATGAGGCCCCAAAGCATGATATTTACACCATTGTTAATGATGCTGCATCAGTTAACAAGACTATAAATTTGATTGCCAGTATCGAAGTTGGACCACTGTTGATTGACAGTAATGACCTTGTCCAATGAGTCTCATTTATTTCCTTTAAGGGACTATAGACATTATCATAACCAGCAAGAAACAAACATTCTACAGCTGTTTCTGAAGAAAAAAGGAAAAAGAAGACAATTTGGTCTTTTTCTAGAGGTAACAAATATTTTCATGGCATATCCTTAGAGCATTAATCTCCATGGGAAATATCATTAACTCATTATTACTTGGCAAGGTGAAGTGACCATTGTGAGAACTTGATCGTGTGACAAAGTACTGTCACATTCCATTATAAAACAGTGCACATTGTTAGCTCATAGTGTGAGTGCCAAAAGTGTTCATGGAGAAACGTTTGGTAGAAGCTGCGACAACTTACTGTTATTGGCCTCAATTTTAATGACATTGAGAATGAGAAAGGTGTGATGGTGCTGACAGAGATGGTAACGGGAGGTGCAAAAAAATGTGGACAAGAAAAAATTAAAGAAGCCAGTGATGTGCAAATTACAGGAGGAGAGTCACCATGCAAGGTGTGGCAGGATTCAAATATTTGCCCCAAAGTAGAATGAGTGAAATGCTCACAATATCTATTTTATTGGTGATGTAGATAAATGTGGTATTAGGCAGCAATTGCTGGAATATTTCGAACAATACAGAAAATATTATCTTTGTAAAAATTTCACAGCTTTGTTCACATAGAACTGGAGTTCCAGGCTACTAAATAAACTCTAAGAAATAATTGTTGCATCTGTGGGATTTTATTTTAAAAGGTGCCAGAATGAATGATAACTATTTGTGGCTGAAAGAACATACTTGCTAAAAGGGCATATAACATTAATTTTCTTACAAAAAGTGAAGCATCCAAATTAAAGTGGTCAGTAGCTAATTTAGATGAACTGTGCATTCATATAAACAGCACTGTGAATAAATGTTGCCAAGCAACAGCATGTAGAGAGCATTGTCAAACAACTGTCTCGGCCAATGTTTCATTGTTGTGAATGCTGAATTTTCTTTCATGTTCGCTTGTCCTCTATGTCTATAACAGGAAAAATGTAGTACTATCCTGTGGAAACTGAGAGAAGAAATTAAAAATATATAGAGATATGAAAAGGTGAACTTTTGACATTAATTAAGGAGCACCAACCCTCCCCTGATTATTCCACTGACAAAATTTTGCAAGAAAATGGTTCTCTTCCCAACTCTGCCATACCATATGAATTTACATCCTTTAGAAATGGTCAGGAATCTTGCAAAGAATAAGATGTGTAGTCATAATATGTCAAGCATCACACGATCTAACCCGAAAACACAATTGCTGATGCTTTTGCTGCTAATAGATGAACGTCATGTGTCTTAGAAGATAGATTAAGAAAAGACTAACCTACGTTTCTTGCATTTGTAGACCTAAAGAAAACTTTTGACAATGTTGACTGGAATACTCTCTTTCAAATTCTGAAGGTGGCAGGGGTAAAATACAGTGAGCGAAAGGCTATTTACAATTTGTACAGAAACCAGATGGCAGTTATAAGAGTCAAGGGGTACGAAAGGGAAGCAGTGGCTGGGAAGGGAGTGAGACAGGGTTGTTGCCTATTCCTGTATCTGTATGTTGAACAAGCAGTAAAGGAAACAAAAGAAAAATTCGGAGTAGGAATTAAAATCCATAAAGAAGAAATAAAAACTTTGAGGTTTGCCAGTGGCATTGTAATTCTGTCAGAGACAGCAAAGGACCTGAAAGAGCAGTTGAATGGAATGGACAGTGTCTTGAAAGGAGGATATAAGATGAACATCAACAAAAGCAAAACTAGGGTAATGGAACGTAGTCGAATTAAATCAGGTGATGCTGAGAGACTTAGATTAGGAAATGAGACACTTGAAGTAGTAGATGAGTTTGGCTATCGGGGAAGCAAAATAACTGATGATGGTCAAAGTAGAGAGGATATAAAATGTAGACTGGCAATGGCAATGAAAGTGATTCTGAAGAAGAGAAATTTGTTAACATTGTGTATAGATTTAAGTGTCAGGAAGTCTTTTTCTGAAAGTATTTGTATGGAGTGTAGCCATGTATGGAAGCAAAACATGGACAACAAATAGTTTAGACAAGAAGAGAATAGAAGCTTTCGAAATGTGATGCTACAGAATAATGATGAAGATTAGATGGGAAGATCACGTAAGTAATGAGGGGGTACTGAGTAGAAACTGAGGAGAAGAGGAATCTGTGGCACAACCAGACTAAAAGAAAGGATCAGTTGGTAGCACACATTCTGAGGCATCAAGGGATCACCAATTTAGTATTGGAGGGAAACGTGAAGGGTGAAAATTGTAGAGGGAGACCAAGAGATGAATACACTAAGCAGATTCAGAAGGATGTTGGTTGCAGTAGTTACCTACTCGGAGGTGAAGAAGCCTGAACAGGATATAGCTGCATCAAACCAGTCTCAGGACTGAAGACCACAACGACGACGTCACCTACCCTGGTGTAAGCCTTTCAATGTAAAACACTACTTTGGTGACTTGTGCAGCAATTTTGTTGCTTTTATATTCAGGCAGCTATTCAGTTGGTCTAACAAGGTTGAGTTAAACTCCTTTCAGGCCTTTCCACCCGAGAAAAAATTTAGGTGGTCACAGGGAATTGAACTCATGACCTTGATATTCCAGCAAAAATGAGAACTACTAGACCATGCAGTCAGTGTGCTTGTACTGTTTGGCTTTAGATTTTTGTGTTGTGACAGTATAAAACTACAAGGGCCACATATCAGGTAAAAAAAGTGTGCGATGACTATTGGATGAGAGAGAGTATGATGGATGAAGAAACTGAAAGTACAACAAAATCAGTCATATAAATGCATCTGGAGCTGAAACAAGATATGACAAAACAACATCAACAGCTATGGAAAACAGTGATATTGTGAGAGAAAGCAGTTTTGCTATACTGCCAGTGAAGTGTTGTGAGCAGCCAAGTTGAGATATACTGTCTCTCCTGTTTGTGTTCTTGTTCCCAATGGGCACTTCATTTAGAGGCATGTACAGACATGTATGTTGTGGTAGTGCTCCACTTGTAAGATTACTGGAGCATACACTGTTACTTCCTCCCCTTCCTGCGTCTTTGGCATAAATACAGTGGTACTGTCACCGTGGCTAGGTAACCAGGTCACTTTGACAGGTAATAGGTTACAAATTCATTTTCAGGGGTCACGTTTACCTCTACTCTACGATAATCTTTGCTGGGATTGATTTGATCTTTCGGCAGGTTGATGCACTATGTCAGCTGGCTAAAAGCGTCTTCAGATAGTTTTAAGAGCAGGATTGTGTGTTTCAAAACACTTGGTCTCCGAGTTCCACGTGTTTATTCAGCTGAGCTTCTGTGAGACCACCTTGAGGATGAAGTTTGCTGTGGAAATTCTCCAACATATACACTTTTGCGGCCACAGGAAGCACTGCAAGTAGCATGTCTCCAGGTTCTTGTGGGGACTTGACAGCACCAGCTTGAGTCACTTTTGACTCATTTAGCTGTATGCAACAGATGGCAATTACTCTCAATTGACAGCCGGCAGTTATAGTGTCACTACTGTGAAGTGCAGTGCCTGTTGAGAGACTTTGTGAATTTTTGGTACCTGCCAAGGGCTACACCGTACATGCTGATAACAGTCACTGCGACTTGCATGTCCCTAGTGAACAGACACTGTTTCTTCAGAAAAATCTGAGCAGGCACTTGCATTTAGCATGTGCTAGTTGTTGGGTGCTCACTTGGTATGTTTGACAAGTCACTTATTTTTTATTATAGAAACATCATACGAGTAGTTATTTTGGTTGAAGATGTAGTTAACCCCAAGTACTGCCAGCATATGACTCTTGGTTTATTAAAATGATACTTTATTTATCCCAGTAACTTCTCGGCGAGCTGAAGTACACTAGTCTTTCTCATGGAGGGTAAGTGAAGCTTGTAATCTCTAGCAGTTCCTATGTGATGAACATGTTGGTGCACTTGTGGCTTTTTAATGTAGGTGAAATTTTAGTACATAGTTTTTTGCACTTGTAGCTCCACAGAGTGATGAAGTGATTATTCATGGAATGTTTTCATTACCTCAATCATTTTTTCATATTGTGTGTGTATTTGTTATCTGAATGTGTAATAGTGCAGTTGCAAGTTTTGGTCATTTTCTCTCTTTCAGGGAAGATGTTCACATATCAGGCTGTGGCATAATCTTAATAGCTATTGTGCCATTAGCGTATGTTAATCTTAATTCAGATCAACTGGAATCCCTGTCTCCAAAGAGGCAACTACGAATTTTGTGTGCTGGTGTATGGCACAACATTGTCTTAGCAGTTTTTGCAGCTATATTCCTATGGCTGTTGCCACTGATTTTCTACCCAGCTTTTGATTCAGGCAGTGGTGTAGCAGTGCAGAACATCAGAGAGGTATTTGTCTGTTTACTGTTGATTTTTAGCTCTCATACAATGGTAATTGTATCAAAAGGCAAATTAAATCGAGAAAAATGTTAAAATTACAAATCGATAGAATGGCTGAGCAGTACTTACTTCGAGGGGGCAAAATTTCTAGTACTGATGAGAGAGACACTGCAAGTGGAAAGTGAAAGCTAGGGGTAGGTGATTTTTACTTGAAGTGTTTCTGTCACCAGTAATAGGGACTCTGCATACTGAACTATGGTAAACTTGTTATAAGATTAGTAGCGCATCAGTAACATCATAAACTCATTTCAACATTCAATGTATATCATGTAGTCAGTATTGATTTTCAAAGACCTGCAGTAAATTTTGCTAAAACTAATGTATGGTCTTTTTCGTAGTAAATCCACAACATTAGAAATATTGTACAATATAGGCAGACAGTAAAAGTCTTGCAATAAATTTCATGAATTTGCTATTTCTTTGATAATGACTCACTTCATGTTTATTTTTGCATACTCTCTTTCTCACTGCAACCTTTAACTGTAATGTTGTTAAACATTTTACAGTGTTAATATGGCACTACGTGTTGTATCAGGGTTTCAACACCCTGCTCTGAAATTAATTCTCCTTCTGCACCAAAAACTATTTGTTATCGACCAGCTTTATTTCAGATTCAAGCCACCATGAAAGAGTTATTGCTCCTACAGTTGCGCACCAACCGAAATGCAGTTATGTTGTGTCTCCCTGGTGTATTATAAACAAACAGTTACCAAAAAAGGTTAATGATTGATGGATATGCATGAGAAAATATTTTGCGAGGACAGTTATAGCAATGAAAATTCGTTTCACAAAATTATTCAGAGTACTGAAATCCTCCTCATTGTACTTCATGACACTTTCTGTAACGCAGAGAATTTTATGGAAATTGACTTTGGCAGCAAAAGCCTACAAACTTTCTATGAAAATTCTTGGTAGGTTTTGCTGCAGGTTCCTGTGCTGTCCAGTTGTTTTCACTCTAGGCTTCTGTGCTGCCCAGTGGTAGCATTAGTATTTATCAATTGTCACAGTTTACATTCAGTTACCGGTAAACCTCAATTCTTTAAAGAATCAAGCTCCCATGCGTAAAAAAGCTTCAAACGTCTGATCACTGTGCAAATGAGCTAATGTGTTAAATATTTGACTTTAAACATGTAAGCAAGAAAAAGTTTAGGAAAGGTTTGAAATTGCATTTAAAAGTTTTTTGGAAGTCACTAAGTGCTCTTATTATGGAACACTGCCTAAACATAGTCTGGGTAATTAACGTTCCATTTTAAGCGAAAGCTAGTTTTTCCTGCATTTAAATGTTTATGACATTATGTCTCCTGAATTACGTGTTGTACAGTGATCTAATTTTGCAGGTACAGTAAGTGGTATATGTGGGTACTGGTGCTGTGGTATATGTGGGTACTGGCGCTGCAACCTGTGTTGCAAGTATAGTAGGCAGTAAAGGAATAATAAACTAAAAAGTCATGCATGATGCTGAAGTTTTACTTCATTATAGTGAAAGAACTTTCTTCCTTTCATCATTTTGTGGGGGCTATCAGTAAGAAAAAGTTTTGGAAAGGTTTGTAATTATGTGTAAAGTTTATTAGAAGTCACTAAGTCCTCTCATCCTCAAATACTGGATGAATATAGTCTGGGTATTGCACCCCATCGGTTACACTGCCTCAAGACAAGCACACAGTTTCTAACTGTAATAATTGTGTTAAGCTTTAACATAAGATTATACGTCTTTATGAATAGCTTGCGATAGCTTTTTAAATTTGATCAACTATCACACAAAATATTGAAAATGAATTTTTTTTGCCCCTGTAACCAGTTAGATAGGCAACCTGCAACTAGGATAAGATTTTGGAATAGCAGTTAAGTAATATAGATACCTATCAGTCTTAAAATCTAAATCTTAGGAAGCTTGATTGTTTTTGATGTGAAGTTGAAGTGATGTTCTTAGAAAGGAAGTTTTGATTCCAATGAGTAACTTATGGTAATCATAAATGAACATTTTGCAGACCAATGGGAGAGTAAAGGTGATCTCCCCCTCACACACACACACACACACACACACACACACACACACACACACACACACACACACAGTAATTGTCCCAGTGCTGGGGATCCACTTGGGTGAATAGTTGTATTAGGTGGAATGGGCGAGAGGAGCAAGGGGCTAAAGGACAAATGGGCAACAAGGAAAATGTATGGGAATGTGAAACCAGCAAGGTGGTGCAGTCAGGGATACTTTTGTGCAGAGCTGAGGTTCTTAGTGAACAGATAAAAATAGGGGTTGTGGATTTTTTTTTTTTTTTTTTTTTTTTTTTGCATTGTACAGGATCTTGGAACGGAGTTTGTGGTAGCAAGACAGGGTCTGGAAGCTATGAGAGACTGGTAGGGTGAGTTCTCTGGGGATAGCACAGTGATTATCACACTAGGTTCAAATTTGGGAGAAAAACGGTTCAAATGCCCATCTGACCATCCAGATTTGAGATTTTCTTGGTTTTATGACTTCCATAATCTTCTCATTGGAGTTAGAACTTCCATCAAAAAAATTCTTTGATTTGTGAATAGACAGAAGCCAGAGGATACCAAATTTGATTAATAGAGTGTGTATGCCAACATTTAATACTACACATCCCAAAGCTTTCCATTGCTGAAGCAGCTTTGTGGTCAGGTACTTTGCCCTGGTTGAAATTTGTTTTTATTTTCTTTTAGCATTCTAGGTCTCTTTGCACATATTTCAAAAGGTTCAAATGGCTCTGAGCACTATGGGACTTAACTTCTGAGGTCATGAGTCCCATAGAACTTAGAACTATGTAAACCTAACTAACCTAAGGACATCACACACATCCATGCCCGAGGCAGGGTTCGAACCTGCAACCGTAGCAGTTGCGCGGTTCCAGACTGGAGCGCCTAGAACCACTCGGCCACCACAGATATTTCTTCCACCTAGTTGCTCCAGAACACTTTATAGTATTGGCAATGAAATCAACTACATGTGTGTCCGAAACCACTGGCTTCCACATACTGCTGTGTTCAATGTTTCCTTTCTAGCGTGGAGTGATGGAGACGCATCTTATCCAAAGTAAGAAATTGGTGCACAACTATACTGGAAAATTCATTTTTACATTTTCTCAACATTCAACTAATGTGGCATCCATCTTGTACAGTTCTTTCTCATAGTTGGTTCTCGATGTGAAATACAGTATAGTATTTCTTATGCTCAGCTATTTTATACGTCTTTAGTCATACAATACTACACTGTGCACTTTCTTACTGTGTTGAATTGATTTTGCGGTTTTCATATATCCTTCAGTTGGATCAAAAACAAGAGATGCACAGTCACATTTGAATTCAGCCACATAGCTATTAACAGTTGAAAATTGAGGAGCAGATGCCTTATAAACCTTCACCAACTTTTTAGTGAATTTTCATTGGTCATAAACTGTTCAAAATGAAGAATTTTTGTTAGGGCACAGTGTTTCAGTATTTCCATGTGAACAAAATACACACAGCTCTACTTCTTTACAAACTTATGTAAGCAAACTTACTTCACAGATCAAGTAGACAGTTTCTTATGTACTGTGCAGGCATGGCATGCAACTCAATAGGTACGGGAAGGGGAGACTGGCAAAGCTTATAGGTGACAGTGTAGTGGGTGGTGGTGGGATTACTCATGGAAAAATTCCTGTAGTAGTTGGTGTTAGAGCTGCACCTTTTTTAGATTGAAGTCAGCTGACATGTGTACATGCTTAACCCTTTAACTGCTGTGGACGTGTTAACATGCGCGCCCTTGTACCTGTCCCTTTGTATGCTCTGAACGTGTTTATGTGCGCCACCAGTCCTTCTACCTGGTACTCTGAATGTGTCTACATGCAGACACGTCCAGAGTACCAGGTAGAAGGACTGGTGGCGTGCATAAACACGTTCAGAGCACACAGGGACAGGTACAAAGGCGTGCGCGTTAACATGTCCAGAGCAGTTGAAGGGTTAAAGGAAGTCCCTCTAACTAAGGAATCACTTTCAGAGGACATTATGTTTCCAAGTAGAGAAGGAATTAGCATATTTCATCAAAATATAAGAGGTATTAGACATAAAGTTAGTGAACTGCTTATAGATGTTGAGTCTGAAATTATTGGTATATGGGAACACCACTTAAATTATTTGACAATTCAGAGGCTTCCTTTACCAGGATACAGATTAGCTGGCTGTTTCTCAAGCTGTTCCTTGCGGAGTAGGGGAGTGGCCATGTACATAAAAAAACCTGTATTCCATTTGAGTCCATAGACATATATCATGGCACTACACTGAACAGATATTTGAATGTTGTACAGGGGGAGTTGAACTTGTTGTTGTTGTTGTGGTCTTCAGTCCTGAGACTGGTTTGATGCAGCTCTCCATGCTACTCTATCCTGTGCAAGCTTCTTCATCTCCCAGTACCTACTGCAACCTACATCCTTCTGAATCTGCTTAGTGTATTCATCTCTTGGTCTCCCTCGCTGATTTTTACCCTCCACGCTGCCCTCCAATACTAAACTGGTGATCCCTTGATGCCTCAGAATATGTCCTACCAACCGATCCCTTCTTCTAGTCAAGTTGTGCCACAAACTTCTCTTCTCCCCAATCCTATTCAATACTTCCTCATTAGTTATGTGATCTACCCATCTAATCTTCAGCATTCTTCTGTAGCACCACATTTCGAAAGCTTCTATTCTCTTCTTGTCCAAACTATTTATCATCCATGTTTCACTTCCATACATGGCTACACTCCATACAAATACTTTCAGAAATGACTTCCTGACACTTAAACCTATACTCGACGTTAACAAATTTCTCTTCTTCAGAAACACTTTCCTTGCCATTGCCAGTCTACATTTTATATCCTCTCTACTTCGACCATCATCAGTTATTTTGCTCCCCAAATAGCAGAACTCCTTTACTACTTTAAGCGTCTCATTTCCTAATCTAATTCCCTCAGCATCACCCGACTTAATTTGACTACATTCCGTTATCCTTGTTTTGCTTTTGTTGATGTTCATCTTATATCCTCCTTTCAAGACACTATCCATTCCGTTCAGCTGCTCTTCCAAGTCCTTTGCTGTCTCTGACAGAATTACAATGTCATCGGCGAACCTTAAAGTTTTTATTGCTTCTCCATGGATTTTAATTCCTACTCCGAATTTTTCTTTTGTTTCCTTTACTGCTTGCTCAATATACAGATTGAACAACATCGGGGAGAGGCTACAACCCTGTCTCACTCCCTTCCCAACCACTGCTTCCCTTTCATGTCCCTCGACTCTTATAACTGTTATCTGGTTTCTGTTCAAATTGTAAATAGCCTTTCACTCATTGTATTTTACCCCTGCCACCTTCAGAATTTGAAAGAGAGCATTCCAGTCAACATTGTCAAAAGCTTTCTCTAAGTCTATGAATGCTAGGAATGTAGGTTTGCCTTTCCTTAATCTAGCTTCTAAGATAAGTCGTAGGGTCAGTATTGCCTCGCGTGTTCCAATATTTCTACGGAATCCAAACTGATCTTCCCCAAGGTCGGCTTCTACCAGTTTTTCCATTCGTCTGTAAAGAATTCGTGTTAGTATTTTGCAGCTGTGACTTATTAAACTGATAGTTCGGTAATTTTCACATCTGTCAACACCTGCTTTCTTTGGGATTGGAATTATTATATTCTTCTTGAAGTCTGAGGGTATTTCGCCTGTCTCATACATCTTGCTCACCAGATGGTAGAGTTTTGTCAGGACTGGCTCTACCAAGGCTGTCAGTGGTTCTAATGGAATGTTGTCTACTCCCGGGGCCTTGTTTTGACTCAAGTCTTTCAGCGCTCTGTCAAACTCTTTACGCAGTATAGTATCTCCCATTTCATCTTCATCTACATCCTCTTCGATTTCCATAATATTGTTCTCAAGTACATCGCCCTTGTATAGACCCTCTGTGTACTCCTTCCACCTTTCTGCTTTCCCTTCTGTGCTTAGAACTGGGTTTCCATTTGAGCTCTTGATATTCATACAAGTGGTTCTCTTTTCTCCAAAGGTCTCTTTAATTTTCCTGTAGGCAGTATCTATCTTACCCCTCATGAGATAAGCCTCTACATCCTTACATTTGTCCTCTAGCCATCCCTGCTTAGGCATTTTGCACTTCCTGTCAATCTCATTTTTGAGACATTTGTATTCCTTTTTGCCTGCTTCATTTACTGCATTTTTATATTTTCTCCTTTCATCAATTAAATTCAATATTTCTTCTGTTACCCAAGGATTTCTACTAGCCCTCGTCTTTTTACCTACTTGATCCTCTGCTGCCTTCACTACTTCATCCCTCAGAGCTACCCATTCTTCTTCTACTGTATTTCTTTCCCCCATTCCGGTCAATTGTTCCCTTATGCTCTCCCTGAAACTCTGTACAACCTCTGGTTCTTTCAGTTTATCCAGGTCCCATCTCCTTAAATTCCCACCTTTTTGCAGTTTCTTCAGTTTTAATCTACAGTTCATAACCGATAGATTGTGGTCAGAGTCCACATCTGCCCATGGAAATGTCTTACAATTTAAAACCTGGTTCCTAAATCTCTGTCTTACCATTATATAATCTATCTGATACCTTCTAGTATAGTGAAACTAAACTTCTAATTTTCGTTGTTTATAGGTCCCCTAACTCTGACTTCAGAGCATTTCTGCTCAAGCTAGAGAGGATTCTTGAGTCACTTTATAGGAAGTACCAGAAATTAATTATATGTAGTGACATCAATATTAATTTTGTGTATGATTGTGCAAAAAAAAGGGTGTATGTAGATCTCCTAAATTCATATGAACTGACGCAGCTGTGTTTTTTCCAACTAGGGTGCAGGGGAACGGTAGTGCAGCAATAGACAATATTTTTATTTATGCTTCATTACTAGATGGGCATTCTGTTAGTGAAAGGCTGAATGGCATTTCAGACCATGATGCACAAATTTTAACACTAAAAGGATTTTGTAGTCAAACAATTGTCACATATAATTACAAACTATGTACAAAAGTTATTCCAACGGCAATAGAGAGTTTTTTAAACCTCATCAAGGAACAAGAGTGGCAGGATGTTTATAGTGCTGATAACACAGATATGACAAGTATAGTGCTGTTTTCC
Organism: Schistocerca piceifrons; assembly: GCF_021461385.2. NCBI lineage: Eukaryota > Metazoa > Arthropoda > Insecta > Orthoptera > Acrididae > Schistocerca > Schistocerca piceifrons. Next base: position 140,690,271 of record NC_060149.1, read on the forward strand.
ATTAGAACGTTCTAAACAGGGTACTAGCAGTAAAAGGCAGTCTGGGTGGCTGACTAGTGGGATAAGGATATCATGTAGAAAAAAGCGGGAATTATAACAAAACGTTAGAGGTAGCCACAATCAAGCTACAGTAGCCCATTACAAACAGTACTGTAAGGTGCTTAAAAATGTTGTTAGGAAGGCAAAGAGTATGTGGTACACAAATAGAATATCTAATTCACAGGATAAAATTGAAACCATATGGTCAGTCATGAAGGAGGTGTCTGGTCAGCAGCACAAGATTGACGATATAAAGTCAGTTCATAGTAAAAATATGTCTGTTACTGTTAAATCAGATACATGTGCAGTATTTAACAATCATTTTCTAGGCACTGCTGGTGAATAAAATTAAAATTTAGTTTCTACAGGGAATCATATAACTCTCTTGGAAAATGCCTTTCCGTGATTGATGTCTGAATACTCCTCTGTGAGACAGATGATGGGGAGATTGAGTCAATAATTAAATGACTGAAGACTAAGGACTCTCATGAATATGATGGAGTGCCTAGCAGAATATTAAAGTACTGTGCTGCACATGTTAGCCCTGTATTTTACCACATTTGTAATTTTTCCTTAAGGAATGGACAGTTTGCTGAATGATTAAAGGACTCAATAGTAAATTCGCTTTATAAAAAGAGAGAGAGGGATAATGTAGAATATTTTAGGCCTATTTCTATGCCATCAAGGTTGCTAAAGTTATTGAAATGGCTGTGTATGTAAGGATAATTGATCATTTTATATTATACAATTTGCTATCAAATGTACAGTTCGGCTTTAGAAGTTGTTTAACAAATGAAAATGCTATATTCTCTTTTCTCTGTGAGATACTGGATGGGTTAAATAAAAGGTTTTGTACACGAGGCATACTTTTTTGATTTAACTAAGGCATTTGATTGTGTTGATCACAAAATATTGCTCCAGAAGTTGGATCATTTCGTAATACTGGGAGCAGCTCACAATTGGTTCACTTCTTACTTTAGCAACAGACAGCAAAAGGTCATTATTCACAGTGTTCAGAATGGGGTTTGAGAGGGGAACAGTCAAATGGGGGAGGTGCCTCAGGGATCAGTGTTGGGGCCACACCTGTTCCTTATTTATATAAATTATATGCCCTCTTGTATTATGGGTAACACTAAAATATTTCTGTTTGCTGATGACACTAGCCTGGTAGTAAAGGATGCTGTGTGCAAACATAGGCTCTGTATCAAATAGTGCCGTTCATGACATAATTTCATGGCTTGTAGAAAATAAACTAACGCTAAATCACAGTAAGACTTGGTTTTTACAGTTTCTAACACACAATTCAAGAAAACCTGACATTTTAATTTCACAGAATGGGCATATGATTAGTGGAACTGAACAGTTCAAATTTCTGGGTGTTCAGAAAGGTAGTAAACTGTCATGGGAAGCCAACATTCAGGATCATGTTCAAAGACTTATAGCTGCCATCTTTAAGGTTTTAATGGTATCTGAAGTAAGTGATCATTTGATATGAAAATTAGTCTACTTTGCTTATTTTCATTTGCTTATGTCATATGGTATTATATTTTGGGGTAACTCTTCCCATTCTAAAAAGGATATTTTTGGCTCAGAAACAGGTATTTTGACATTGCCCCCCCCCCCCCTCTCTCTCTCATATATATATATATATATATATATATCAGCTTATTCCCAAGAGTAAGCAGCTTTCACTCAGTTGATACTTGGCAGAAATCAAACCTGCATTTGGGTTGCGCTTCCTTAACTCTTGTGCAGAAAGGTGTGCAGTATACTGCTGAATCCATTTTTGATAAGCTACCACAAGGATTCAAAAATCTTAGTTGTAATCCATGCACTTTCAAATTGAAACTGAAGAGTTTCCTCATGGATCACTTCTTCTATTCTGTTGAGGAGTTCCTTGAAAAATTAAGCTGATTCATATGTTGTATTGTTGAGTGCGTTTACTTAAACTTATGGCTTGACTTTTTTGGGTTCATAAATACTTTATTTTATCTGTTATTACTTTTACGTTGTAATTTCATGTACTGACACGTTCCATGACCTTGGAGATTTGCTCCTCAATTTGGTCCTACAGAACTTGACATTTAAATAAATAAATACACTAGGGTGACAAAAGTCATGGGATATCTCCTCCTTTTGCCCAGCATAGTGCAGCAACTCAACATGGCATGGACTCAACAAGTCGTTGGAAGTTCCCTGCAGAAATACTGAGCCGTGCCACCTCCATAGTCATCCATAATTGTGAAAGTGTTGCCACTGCAGGATTTTGTGCACAAACTGACCTCTTGATTGTGTCCCATAAATGTTCGATGGGATTCATGTCTGGTGATCTGGGTGGCCAAATCATTCACTCAAACCGTCCAGAATGTTCTTCAAACCAATTGTGAACAATTATGGCCCAGTAACATGGCTCATTGTCATCCATAAAAATTCCATTATTGTTTGGAAACATTAAGTCCATGAATGCTAAATGGCAAATGGTCTTTAAGCTGCCAAAAATGACAATTTACAGTCACTGACTCAGTCCATTCCCTTCAATCACAGCCCTCACCATTATGGAGCCACCACTAGCTTGCACAGTGCCTTGTTGACAACCTGGGTCCATGGCTTTGTGGGGTTGGTGCCATAGTCAAACCCTGCCATCAGCTCTTACCAATTGAAATCAGGGCTCATCTGACCAGGCCATGGTTTTCCAGTGGTCTAGGGTGCAACCGATATGTTCACGAGCCCAGGAGAGGACTGCAGGTGATTTCATGCTGTTAGCAAAGGCACGCACATTAGTCATCTGCTGCCATAGCCCATTAATGTCAAATCTCGCCACACTGTCCTAACAGATAAATTTGTCATATATCCCACATTGATTTCTTTGGTTATTTCACACAAAAAAACACTGCTCTCAATCATGAATGGATCTCAGAATATTGAATTCCCTAATGATTTCCAACATGGAATGCCCCATGTGCCTAGCTCCAACAGCCATTCCACATTCAAAGACTGTTAATTCCCATCATGTAACCATAATCTTACTGGAAACATTTTCACGACTCAGCTGAGTACAAATGACAGCTCCGACAATGCACTGCCCTTTCGTACCTTGTGTACGTGATACTACCTTCATCTGTATGTGTGTGTATCACTATACTGTGACTTTCATCACCCCAGTGTATGTCAGTGTAGCAGAAAGAAGATGTAATTGATGTAAATGGTGTCATACCAAGAATTAAAAACTTTTATGAGACAGTATTTCTGGTAAGTACTTACCATCAGGAGGAGAACTGTGTAGTACTGCTAATAGGCACACGTTAAAGTACACACACCATCCTAACTTTTGTAACTGTTAATTCCTTCCTTGGGGAGGAAGGGGGGATAGGCTGGGGAAGGTTAAAAAATTGACAGGTCTCTCAGACCACAGAATGAGAGCCACCTTTCCATTGTGAGGATGAGGGGAAACAAAGATGAAGGGACAGGCAGTAGAGGGAGTAGAGAGTCAAGAGACCACCAAGCAAATTAAAAATATTGTTAGCCAAAGAAAGAGGTGAAAAAAATTGCTAAACACTGAAAAAAGTTTCTAAACATGGGAAGAGGTCAGTGTATATAGAATAAAATGTTACTGAAGACTGAAAAGATTGCTCCATACCAAAAAAGCCGGCAGGTAAGAATAGCAGCCAGCACACAGATGAAACAAAATTAGGATGCTGAAAAGGTGGTTAATTGTATCAAAAGAAAGAGTCATTTGAGATAGCAAAAATTTTTGCGAGTCAGAATTGCTGGCAAGTACAGGGTGGCGCAGGGAAACGGGAAATTTCGAAATAACGTCGTTTCCATGAATAAATTCATAAAACTAGTAATTTATTAACGAAAGTGAATGTATTCAGTATGCCATTATTCAGTATGTCTTTACAATCAAAATGTCCAAAATTGTCTCTTTACTTTTTAAAGATGATATCGGAAAGATGTGCTCCCATTCGGCGTTCACACTCTAACAGCCTGTTATGAAAATTCTGGAATGCACGGTGTAGCAAATCTTGGAGAATGGCAGTGATTTCGTTTTCAATGTTCTCCTTCAGTTCATGGATTGTTGCAGGACGTGTTCGGTACACCTTGCCTTTAAGATATCCCCACAGGAAGAAATCACACACACTAATATCAGGGGATCTCGCAGGCCATGCAATGTCACCGTTACGTGAAATAATGCGTCTTCCAAACAATTGACGAACTGCTGCCATTGATTGTCGAGCAGTGTGTGACATGGTTCTGTCCTGCTGAAACCACGTTTTCGACGTTAAGATTAAGCTTGTATAGTCTCGGTGTAAAGAATGTTTGAAGCATTTAAACATATCGAGCGGATGTTACTGTCACTGCACTACCATCCTCACGTTCAAAAAAATAAGGGCCGATGACACCATGACATGATACAGCACACCATATTGTGACCTTGGTGCTATGTAGTGGTCGCTGGTGAAACTCACAAGGATTGTCTTGTGCCCAATAACGAAAATTCTGTTTGTTCACGAATCCGTTCAGGTGGAAATGGTCTTCGTCTGATATCCATAAGTTACCAAGGAAATTCGCATCCTCGTTGATTTTAGCCAATATCTGGCTACTAAACTCCATACGTGACACTGGGTCTTGTTCGTGTAAGTGTTGCACTATCTGCAACTTATAGGGATGGAAGTCTAATTCGTGCAGTATTCTTTGTAAGTTTTCGTCGCTTAATCCCTAGCGAAGATGCATGCTGTCGAACGGAGCGGTGAGGACTTCTCTCGATTGCAGCTCTAGCAGCTGCAATGCTCTCTGGGGTACGTACCGTTGGAATGCCACCTGGAGGTTTCTTTTTCAAGGCAGATCCTGTTTCTTCAAAATTACGCACCCACGTTGTAATCACATGCACAGATGGGACACGTCCATGACGTCCAAGCTGGTAATGCTGTCGAAATGTTCTCTGCGTGGCAGTCGCACTATCACCATTTTTGTAAAATGCTCTCACAGCTACTGCATGTTCTGCACCAGTCCAATTCTCCATGATTACTAAATGGCAATGCATTCACATCAATTGTGCAAAGTTTCGAACACCTGCCGGCACTACAGTGCTGCCAACTGTAACGTTCAAAATTTCCCCTTCCCCTGCACCACCCTGTACTTACCTTCAGGTGGTAAAATTTCCTCTCATCATTGCAAAACTGCATTTAATGACCTACATTGTCCAGTGTGTCCATAAGCATTCCTGTAAAAGTCTCATAGTTGATGCAAATGCTTAAAATTAAAAGCAGATGTAGTGACATGAAGTAACGCTTGTAAAGTATCCTTGTTCTTTTTTTTCCCCCTGTATCAGAAGTTATGCAGTTTGATGTAGTTCCAAATAAAATGTATGTTTAATTTTTAGACATCTGTCTTATATTTTATGCATTGGGTACATGTTTTTATATATCAATTGTTTTAGGATTCTGCACTCATGGGGCCAACTGGACTGAAAGTTGGAGACAGGGTGGTGGCAATAAATCAGTGTGAAGTTTTGGATTCAGAGACTTGGTATCACTGTACTTTATTGGCAATCAAACAACCAAGTCCTGGATATTGTATATCAGCTGAGTTGGTCAAGGAACATGATGAATCTGTGCCAGGTAACTCCTACGATGTAGCTTATTGTTGTCACATGAAAAGTTTTCAATTGTTGACCCTCTATTCCAGAACTGTAATTATTTATCTGTGATATTTTTGTAAAACATATTAATCAGTTATTAATTTTGAGCCAGATACTTGTTATTGACATTCCCAGTAAATGAAGGATTTCAACAACTGTGTTGAATGGATGGAAAATCAAACTTGTGCGTGCGATGACTTGCTGACATTGCAGGATATGCTGCAATCTACTCACCTTGTGCAGTCATTCATGGCTTGTGTTTGCTTCCTTGATGAAGTCTTGAGCTGTTGAACTGCTAAAAAAAAGTATTAACACAGTGCTGCAGAAGCACCCAGGAGCAATTATCGCCTAGGCATAACAATATATTGGTAATAGGCAGATTTAACTGGACTCAGGGGCACCCCAATCAGTTGAAAAGGAAAATTCTATTGAGGAAACTAAAATTACAAGGATGTAGAATGGCTGGTCAGTTCTTGTCTTCAAGAAGTCAAATTCTGAGTACTATCTGATAGAAAAAGTTTATTTCCACTTTTATAGGAAGTATTAGGGATTTTACCTCCTCATGGTAAATATGATTCTTTGGTACTCTTATTTTAAGATGTCCAATAATTTTTGTGCTAGAAAGTTTGGAGAGAACGTAGGAAAAAGGGGGGGGGGGGGGAGTGAGGAAAAGAAGTGGCCGCAGGTGAGGTAAGTTGTGGATCATGATGTTAAATAAAGTGAATAATGTTAATTCACTTGCCGAACAAGCTAGTGGACCTACCTCAGTTGGACTCTTCATTCTTCAGTAATGTCCAGGTACTGTCACAAGACAAAAGCAGTTAATATGGATATGAATAAACAATTTGGGTGTTCTTGCTATTTATAGCATTGATAGTTTTATGATAGTGTCAACAGGCTGTTGTCTTTGGTGTTATATTTATCAGCTCTTATCACTGTGTTGACTTATCTCTTAAAATTAAATTATATTTAGTGACGCAAATTTTCAGGAAGAAATATCTTGACAGTAGCCAAGTACAACTATATGCTCTATGTAATTTTTATCATTATTATTTCTATCCCTTCACTTGCCTCATAAGTCTTGAGATTGAAATCTACTGCTGGCTTGTTACTAACATTTGAGGGGGTAAACAGAAACAAGGCGAACATGAAAAATGATTCTTTGTCGATAAAGTGCTTGGTCACTTTTCATCTTTGTATGACAATTTTAATTTTCTTACCAGAGTTGTCATTGAACCATGAGCAACTGTAATTATATCCTGTTATTCTTTATATGGGGTGGTTATAATTAAACTTGAGAGGGCCCTCATGAAAAACGAGTGATCGTAGGACAGCGAAATTTTGTTCAAATGGTTCAAATGGCTCTGAGCACTATGGGACTTAACATCTGAGGTCATCAGTCCCCTAGAACTTAGAACTACTTAAACCTAACTAACCTAAGGACATCACACACATCCATGCCCGAGGCAGGATTCGAACCTGCGACCGTAGTGGTCGCGCGGTTCCAGACTGAAGCGCCTAGAACGGCTCGGCCACACCAGCCAGCCGAAATTTTGTGGGAAGATTTGTAAGGACATGCAGAAGAGAAATAATGAATAAATCAGTGAAAGAAACACATTTTATTTTCCGTTTAAGAAGGTAATATCTGTTAATTGTGTACCATATTTACGTCCCAGGTTATAAAAATTGCTCAGTGCAACAACTGTCTGCATATACGACAGCCTGGAACTGCACTAGAGATTGCTCTACTGCTGCCCAAAACAATGGTGGACCACAAAATGTTCAGCAGTTGTGACACAGCTCGTACACTGCTTGAAGCTCACACATTGCATCCAGCATTCTCAGCCATTCCAACAGTAACTTCTTCAACAGTTTGTGGTGGAGCTGGCCATCAACCTCTTCCAGGGGAAATTCCCAAATTGCCAGATAATTCAAACTTCCAAACTGTGTTCTTCATGCCCAGTGTGGAAAGAGGACGTCTCTGTATTCCTTTAATGCATTGTTACTCGAAAAGAGCAGCAGCACTATTGCTGTTGTTTTGACAAAACTGCTTTGCGAATAAAGCCTTGCTCACCTTGTCTACTTCCATGTTGACTGCCTGTAACTGTAATGCATACTGATGCTTCTGTTTCAACCGTGCACTGTCTGAACATCTTTGCTACAAAGTTGGATATCCATACGGTAAATAGTTTCCCTTCTACACTGGCTCAATTAGCAAAAGTTTAAATATCATCACACTGTGTTGTCTTCCACTGATATGATTAAGCTTGCTTCTGGTTTTCCAAGATGTTCATTTGTGCTGCTCCAGGGGAACAGTTTTATGCAACAGTCATCTTCACAACCTGATGATGATTCCAGTTTAGGAGCAATTTCTATACATTACTTTTCCCATATTGCTGTAATTTTCCTTGAATCTTGAAGGCCAGCATACTTTAAAATACCGAGAGCCATGCTACATAAAATAGCATGATAGTCTTCATAATAGCTGCTTCATTTCAGGACAGCAGCAATCTGCCCAGCCATTAATAAAGGTTTTTCGACAATTGCTCCTTAAAATTTTGGAATGCTCACTTTACAGATTTCTGAACCATTAAGAGGTTTTCACCCTGCATATTCAGGTGCCTGGGTGTCACAAAGTTTGACTAAATGAAAAATAAGCTCCACTCAAAGCATGAGCATAGTCAGGAAAAGTCACTCATGTGAAAAACTGCTTGCTTTGCAGACAGTAGATGTTGATGGATGGCTAGATTCATTAGATGGTGAATGTTCTACAGAAATGAAAGTAATATTGACTTTACCCCAAGGGAGCATATGTTCTCAATATATGTAAATGGTATATCAGATAGGGTCAGAGGCACTATAAGATTGTTTGCCAACAATGCTCTTCCCTGCAAGGATAAAAAAAAAAGTTGACATGTTCCACATCCACGAGGATCTCCTCAGCATGGATCTATGGAACGAAAAACTAATCTAATCATTGGACAATCATAAGGAGATGGAGAAAGACATGGGCAAAGTTTCCACTTGATGTAACAAATGTTATCTGTTTGTAAATGTTGATTAATGCAAGAAAATGCTTATAACAAAGGGAAAGAACCAAATAGTACCCAAGATTAGTAGTGAACATATGAAATTGGACGAACATCTGATATCAGTATTAACAAAGGAGAATAGAGGAATTTTATTTGTGGTAAGATGCTAGTGCAATGAATTCTAGTGTATTGTTTCAGTGTTTGGATCCCTTATAAAGGTGGCATGGCAATAGACACTGAATGAATTTAGAGACACACTGCTGGGTTCATAATGGTTCGTATAACTACATAAATGTAAGAGAAATGATCAGAGAACTTAAATCAGAAGGTGACATTCTTATAAGGAATTCATTGGGTTAATTTAAATAACTTTTATTCAGATAAAGTAGTGTGACCATTATGCTACCACCATATAAGATGAGGTAGATTATGTTATGCATAGAGATATTCAGATGGTTATTTTTCTGTTGCTCATTATGCAAATGGAATATGATGGAAAAGCAATAGCATTGGTACAAAGTACCCTCTGCCATGCACTGTACTTTGCCTTGAAAAATATATATGTAGATGCAGGAAAATAAATATGCAAGGGAATGGATGGAAGTGACAGCACATTAAGAGAAATAAGCACATCACCAGAAGCGACAACAACTTCATGCGAAAACTGTCCTCCATTACACTGATTAATTGAGGTTAGAGAGAATATGTAAATGACAGGTCTCGAACTGATAATGTACTTGAAGGTTGTAGTGGGAAACACCCAACTGAATTCTGCATCAATATATGACGTATGCTATGAAAGAAGATATGCCTAAACTGTGAGGACTTGCAGGTAGAAGAGGCTGACAGTTTTAAATTCTCAGTGTGATAGAACTGCTGAAACTTCTAAATAAAACTATACTTTCAGTGTGAATGTGTCAGACATAGGTGACATGAAAAAAATAGACATACTATGCTTACTTTGATTTCATAATGGTATACTGTGTAATTACAATTATTTCTGGTTTTAACTCAAAAACATCCTGTGGAAAACTCTTTAAATAACTGTGTGTACTTACTACTATATCTCAGCATATGTATTACTCAGTAAAGTTTCTTTCTGTAACAGACAGTTCATAAAACCCATACTAAGATTTAGGACAGGTGACATAAAGACTTACTTTGGTCCAGAAAGGTGTCCATTTTTCAGTCCCACTGATTTCCAGTAATTTTCCAGTAACTATAAAAAGTTGAGGCACAAATAAAATACTGTTTAAGAGGAGCCTGAAGGACATACTGGTGGCCAACTCTTTCTACTTCATCAACAAATTTATTAACGGTACATATTGATGTATGTGTTACCAATAGTGTCACATAATGTGAGTGCCATGTAATTTACAAGTTATGCACAACTGATGGAATATAACTGTCATAACTGTCCTTCATCACAGCTCTCTCTCTCTCTCTCTCTCTCTCTCTCTCTCTATCTCTATCTCTAACACACACACACACACACACATGGAACACTGCATGCATTTGGTGAGTAGTGATCATTATACATATTAATGTGTCTATAGTCGCATGTTTGTGCAACTGTAGCATTAAATTGTAAACAAAAATGAGCCATTTTTAAAGCTTGGTTCCCATCCTCGAGGGCCACGTGTCTAAGTACCTGTAGAATGAGTAGTAAAGCAGAGTGTATTGATTCTGTGTAAAATATGCATTCTATGTTCTGTTTTAATTACATGTCCCAAATCCATGAGGATCTCATAACTATGGTGCAGGGATTGGCAGTACACCATAAATGTGAATAAATGTAGCATGTTACACAGATACAAATATTGAGAGACCCATTACTGTTCAAGCCTGCTGTTGCTGAGTGGGTTCAGACAGAACAGATCCTGTGCAGATAACCTCCTTATTTTACTACAGATCATGGAGAAACATAACAACAGGGAAGGAGCTACACACTGCCTTTGTAGATTTAGCAGAAGCTTATGATACAGTTCCTAGTGCAAAACTGTAGGAAGCTGTGAACAATATAGATATGGATGACCATCCTTTACAAATTGGTATTGAAATGTTCAGAACTAGTAAGGTACAGGTAAAAAGAGTGTCAGAATTATCAGAACCTGTTAATGTTACAAAATGGCTAAGACAAGGTTGCATTCGATCACCCACATAGACATAGACATAGACATAGAAATGGCTCTTCAAAGATGGAAGAATAGCTGTAGAGAAATGCGATGTACAGGTGTTTGTGTTATTTTCTCTGGTGATGAGGTCATTCTAAAATAAGATGAATACAGTCTTGAATTCATGGTATAACATTTGTGTCAGGAATATGACAAATGGGAACTACAGATAAGTGTAACAAAAATTTAATATCTGGAGGTGAATAGGGGCACTGGTTTTGAACTACACATTAATGACGAAGTAGTTATGAGACCGATAGAGAAATTTATATATCTAGGGACATGTATTGATGAAAGTGGATTGGGTAATGCAGAAATAAAATGGAGAATACAGCAAAACAGAAAAGTAATAGGGTGTATGAATTCTTGTTGGCGGGTCAAGAACATTTCTAACAACAATAAGAGAGGAGTGCCTAAGCCAGTGATTGAATCTGTCCTATACTATGGATCAGAACTATAGATTTTAAATGCTGACCTCAAAAGAAGACTAGTAGCTGTAGAAATGGGTTATTTACAAACGAGGGCCAGGGAGCTGAACAGGATGCTCTAGACACTGGCAAAATCTCACATAAGTGGTGTTCCAGTAAATGCTATTGGTAGGTGGGGATACACTACACATGGCCTGCACCTGAATAGGATGGGGAAAAGTAAGTTAGCTTCTCTATTAGCAGAAACTGTAAGGGGGTCCACAGTCACACAAGGGGTGATCCCTGTGGTTAATGGGTCCAGGCAGACAGGTTTTTTAGGTTAAAGCCAAAGTCCAGACAGATGACAATCAAGATAAATAGAATAAAAGAAACTTCACGTACATTTAATTGGGGTAAAGCTAAGGGCAGTATCAACATACTCCATCAAAATATCAGGGGAATAAAAAATAAAGTAGATGAGCTGTCAGTGTGTTTAGATGAGATTGATATAATCTGTCTGTCTGAACACCATGTAACTGTGGGCATGGATAGTGTCAGTATAAGTGGGTATAATTTAGCATCTTACACTTGTAGATCTAGGATGAATAACGGAGGAGTTGCCATTTTCATAAAACAAGGGTATAAAAGCAAAGCTGTAGAAGTAAGCAAATTTTGTGTTGATCAACACTTTGAGGTTTGTGCATGTGAACTTCAGCTATATAATGTAGTATTGATATTAGCAACAGTCTACAGGTCCCCATTAGGAGACAGGGAGCTGTTCATAAAAAAGTTTGACTCCCTATTATGCTGTCTGTCAGACAAAAGCCGGCCGAAGTGGCCGTGCGGTTAAAGGCGCTGCAGTCTGGAACCGCAAGACCGCTACGGTCGCAGGTTCGAATCCTGCCTCGGGCATGGATGTTTGTGATGTCTTTAGGTTAGTTAGGTTTAACTAGTTCTAAGTTCTAGGGGACTAATGACCTCAGCAGTTGAGTCCCATAGTGCTCAGAGCCATTTGAACTATTTTGTCAGACAAAAAGAATAACTTATTAATCTGTGGTGATTTCAATGTAAACTTTCTAAGTAATTCTGATAGGAAAAGTGAACCAGAAGTGTTATTAACAACATATAACTTAGAATCAGTGATCAATTTCCCTGCATGTATAGCTCAGGACAGTAGCACGCTAATGCCAGGTGTACTGGTATGAAATGAGCATTTTTTGTGAAAATGAAACACTAATTTTGAATTGAAAAGTAAAAACATTTTATTCAAAGTACTGACCATTGCTTTCTATACATTTTGACCACCTTTCTGGCAATTTGTGGACACCACGCCAATAGAAATGTTCGTCTTTTGAAGCAAACCAATCAGACACTCAATTTTCAACTTCTTTGTAGGAATCAAAGTGTTCCTCAGCCAATGCGTGTCCCATTGATGAAAACAAATGGTAGTCGGAAGGGGCAAGGTCTGGTGAATACGGCAGGTGGGGTAGCAACTCCCAGCCAAGTGTTTTGATTGTATCCTGAACCAGTTTTGCTTTGTGTGCAGGTGCATTGTAATGTAAAAAAATTACTTTGCCATGTCTTCTGGCCCATTCTGGTCTTTTTTCGATCAATGCATAGTTCAAATTGATCATTTGTTGTCTGTAGCGATTAGTATTCACAGTTTCACCGGGTTTTAGAAGCTCATGATACACTACACCTTTCTGATCCCACCAAACACAGAGCATTGTCTTCTTGCCAAATCGATCTGGTTTTGCAGTAGATGTTGATGGTTGTCCCAGATTAACCCATGATTTTTCTCGTTTAGGAGTCTTAAAATAAATCCATTTTTCATCGCCAGTAACAATTTGATGCAAAATTGATTTCTTTCATGTCTTTGAAGCAAAATTTGACAAATGGTTTTTCGGTTTTCCATCTGTCTTTCATTAAATTCATGTGGCACCCATTTTCCACACTTTTGGATCTTTCCCATATCCTTCAAATGGGTAGAAATTGTTTGTTGTGCAACATTTAACATTGCTGCCATTTGCTTCTGACTCAAAGTATCATCTTCATCTAATATTGCTTGCAATGTGTCTTTGAACTTTTTGGTGGTCTTCCATGTTCTTCATTTCTTACATCAAAATAATTATTTCTGACCCGTTGAAACCATCTTTTGCATGTTGCTTCTGATAGAGCATGATCACCAATGCCTCGACAAGCGTTCAATGTGACTCTGCAGCACTTTTTTTCAAATGAAAACAAAAAATTAATGCTTTCCGCAAATTATCGCTTTCTGGTACAAAATTTGACATTGTTAATGTTGTGGGTTGGCAGGAGAGCCAACACCGGGTTACTAGAGGAAGCTGAAAGGCACGCGTTTTAGCTCACGCAGGCTGGCGTGAGGTCTGGAACAAGACAAGGAAATTAGAATTTAGAAAAACGGACGTAGCTGGTGGAATAATTAACTTTAATCCATAACTGTTGAACATCGCTCTTGACTGTACATTATTCTCAATATCAATAGTAACTGAACATGGCACCTTGCTAGGTCGTAGCAATTGACATAGCTGAAGGCTATGCTAACTATCGTCTCGGCAAATGAGAGCGTATTTTGTCAGTGAACCATTGCTAGCAAAGTCGGTTGTACAACTGGGGCGAGTGCTAGGAAGTCTCTCTAGACCTGCCGTGTGGTGGCGCTCGGTCTGCAATCACTGATAGTGGCGACACGCGGGTCCGACGTATACTAACGGACCGCGGCCGATTTAAAGGCAAGTGTGTTGTCTGGCGGTGACACCACAGTTAACACGATGAAAACATATGAAGATGTTCGTTCCATGACTTGATGTATACTAAATATCTTTGACAGATGTCATACCAACCAAACAAAAAAAAATTAAGGCTCATTCACAACAAATGTTCCCTATCAACACATTTGCATCTTAACGCTCATTTCATACTGGTACACCTGGTACATAATGTATTTGTACAGAAAGAGGATGTAAAACAAACACGTGCTTTCCCTGTGGTAAACGGGTTGTCAGACCATGATGCACAACTGGTTAACTTACAAAACCTAACAGGGCGTACAGTTCAGAAACCATTTAGTAAAAGTATGAGGTCGCTCAACCCCCTATCTATACAGCACTTCAGAGAAAGCTTAAGAAATGTTAATTGGGGAGATGTATATAATGAGCCAAATGCTAATGATAAGTGCAAAACATTTCTTGATAAATTTAATCACTCTTTGAACATTGTTTCCCAAAGAAAATTACTAAGTGTAACACCACACACTTTTCAAAGAAACCTTGGATTACTACCGGTATTAAAGTGTCTTCAGAAACAAAAAGAAAACTGTATGAGACAGCAAGAAATAGTAAAGATCCAGCAGTAGTTTTACACTATAAAAATTATCGTAACATACTGAGAAAAGTTGTAAGGAAATCAAGAAATATGTTTGTTAGAGGCGAAATTAACAACTCCGGCAATAAAATATAATCAATATGGAATGTTGTTAGAAGGGAGACAGAAAAAGTAACCACTGGGGTAGGTAGTATTACTGTTAAGAGAACAAGACCATCCTAACCAACAGTACACAAGTAGCTAATGTATTTAACAATCATTTCTTAAGTGTGTGAGAAAAAATTGGTGAGAACAGTTCAAAAGAAGAAGCTAGGCAGAACATGGAAGAGTCTGTTTTGAAAAAATTTAGTCAGATTAAGTTTCACCTAACAACTTCTTGTGAAATAAGTAAAATTATTAAATCTCTGAAAAATAAATGTTCTGTTGGAATAGATGGCATCTCTAATAAGATATTAAAACAACGTGGATCAGTTACAGCTGATGTTCTGAGTCATATGCAATGCATCACTAACTCAAGGTATTTTCCCAGACAGGTTAAAATAAGCCATTGTCAGGCCTCTCTACAAAAAGAGGGGCACCACAGATGTCAATAATTATCAGCCAGTATCCTTACTTACAGCATTCTCAAAAATCTTCGAGAAAGCAATGTACTCGAGTGGTTAGCCATCTCAACAGTAATGGGATACTTAGTAAATCACAGTTCGGATTTCAAAAATGCTGTTCCACTGAGACAGCAATATACAATTTCACTGTCCACATAATAGAGTCTTTAAATAGTAAAATGTCACCAATAGGAATTTTCTGTGACTTGTCCAAAGCATTTGATTGTGTGAACCATGACATTTTGTTACAGAAATAACAATTCTGTGATATAAATGGAATAGCATATGAGTGGTTTAATTCATACCTACAGAACAGAAAGCAAAAAGTTTCCTTATATGAGTCAAGTGATTTAAATAAGTTTGCCACTTCATCTAACTGGGGTGAAATTACATTAGGTGTTCCGCAGGGTTCAATCATGGGTCCCCTTCTGTTGTTGATATGTGAACAACCTCCCTTCCTGAAACTCCCTGGCAGATTAAAACTGTGTGCCCGACCAAGACTCGAACTCGGGACCTTTGCCTTTTGCGGGCAAGTACTCTACCGTCTGAGCTACCGAAGCACGACTCATGTCCGGTCCTCAGGGCTTTACTTCTGCCAGTATCTCGTCTCCTACCTTCCAAACTTTACAGAAGCTCTCCTGCGAACCTTGCAGAGCTAGCACTCCTGCAAACCTTGCAGAACTAGCACTCCTGAAAGAAAGGATACTGCGGAGACATGGCTTAGCCACAGCCTGGGGGATGTTTCCAGAATGAGATTTTCACGCTGCAGCGGAATGTGCACTGATATGAAACTTCCTGGCAGATTAAAACTGTGTGCCCGACTGAGACTCGAACTCGGGACCTTTGCCTTTCGCGGGCACGTGCTCTGCCGTCTGAGCTACCGAAGCACGACTCATGTCCGGTCCTCACAGCTTTACTTCTGCCAGTATCTCGTCTCCTACCTTCCAAACTTTACAAAAGCTCTCCTGCGAACCTTGCAGAACTAGCACTCCTGAAAGAAAGGATACAGCGGAGCCATGGCTTAGCCACAGCCTGGGGGATGTTTGCAGAATGAGATTTTCACTCTGCAGCGGAGTGTGCGCTGATATGAAACTTCCTGGCAGATTAAAACTGTGTGCCCGACTGAGACTCGAACTCGGGACCTTTGCCTTTCGCAGGCAAGTGCTCTACCGTCTGAGCTACCGAAGCATGACTCACGTCCGGTCCTCACAGCTTTACTTCTGCCAGTATCTCGTCTCCTACCTTCCAAACTGTGGCTAAGCCATGTCTCCGCAGTATCCTTTCTTTCAGGAGTGCTAGTTCTGCAAGGTTCGCAGGAGAGCTTCTGTAAAGTGGCTAAGCCATGTCTCCGCAGTATCCTTTCTTTCAGGAGTGCTAGTTCTGCAAGGTTCGCAGGAGAGCTTCTGTAAAGTTTGGAAGGTAGGAGATGAGATACTGGCATAAGTAAAGCTGTGAGGACCGGATGCGAGTCGTGCTTCGGTAGCTCAGACGGTAGAGCACTTGCCCGCGAAAGGCAAAGGTCCCGAGTTCGAGTCTCGGTCGGGCACACAGTTTTAATCTGCCAGGAAGTTTCATATCAGCGCACACTCTGCTGCAGAGTGAAAGTCTCATTCTGGAAACCTCCCTTCCTATCTGAAACAGGAAGCTGAATTACACTGTTTGCTGATGATACAAGCATCATTATTAATCCAGTAAAAGAAAGTCCAATTGAAAATGATACAAATAAGGTCTTTGGAAAAGTCATTAATTGGTTTTCTGCAAATGAGCTTGCTCTTAACCTTGAAAAAACACAGTACATCCAATTTTTTGCTGCAAAAAGTACAGTTCCTTCAATAAATATAACACATCAATAGAAGTCAGTAGACAGGGTAGAGCATACTAAGTTTTTGGGTGTTCATATAGATGAAAATCTTAATTGGAAAATTCATATTTTGGATCTCCTTAAGTGACTAGGTTCAGCAACTTTTGTGATCAGAATAATTTCCAATTATGAAGATATAGAAATTAGTAGGCTAACATACTTTGCATACTTTCCCTCTCTGATGTCATACAAAATAATATTTCGGGGTAACTCAACATTTAGACAAACAGTATTCACTGCTCAAAAGAAAGTGGTTAGAATAATGTGTGGGGTTCATAGTCTCACATCTTGTAGGCATCTTTTTAAAATATTAGGAATTCTTACAACAGCCTCACAATACATCTACTCACTAATGAAATTTGTTCTCAACAACATAGACCAGTCTAAAAACAACATTGATATTCATGATTATAATACCAGAAAAACGAAAGACTTACACTATTCTTTGCTCAACCTATCTTTGGCACAGAAAGGGGTAAAATATGCTGCTATAAAAATTTTCGACAAATTACCAGATGAAACAAAGTGTCTGATAGACAGCAGTAATAGCTTCAAAAATAAATTGAAATCATATCTCCTTGACAACTCCTATACCATAGATGAATTCTTGAATAGGAATAAATAAGTTTATAAGTATAGTATATGCATTTTGTGCCATTTAAGGGAATGATGTAAATAATAGAAATATTAATCTATAACTCTGGATTGTAATATATATATGTTGAAGTAATAGCTAGAATGAAGGCAAATGAAACAGTGATAGATAGAATTGAAAGAAAATCATTAAAGTGATATGGGTATTTGCTGAGGAAGCCAGATCACTGGTGGCCAAAGAAAATTTTTGAATGGAAACCACCTGGCAGATCATGATACTCTTTGAAAACCACATCAACAAAGTAATGCAGCATGGCAGGGTACCCAAGGAGGCTTGGCAGAAGATAACAGGAATACAGCAAAATATTGTTATTAAGTGAACCTGGTGTTATTAATTCTGTAATAATAATAATAATAAATAGCAACAACAATAAAATATCTCAGAGTCTGTATCCACAGCAATCTATAATGGAACAGCTTTATCAAACTAATTGTGGGCTTCAAATCAGTGAAATAATTCTAAGGAAATGTAATTCATTCATGAAAGAAGTGGCTTACATACCAATTCGTGAGTATTACTCGTTAGTCTGGGAATGTTAATAGTAGGATTAATAAAGAAGATCCAAAGAAGAGTGCCCTGTTTGCTCCTAGGTTTGTTTAGTGAACACAAGACCATCGGAGATTATGCCATCAAACTCCAATAGCAGGTGCTGGAAGAGAGGCATTGTGGATCGCTTAAATGTTTACTGTTAGAACTCCAAGAGCATAAGTTAAAAAAAGAATCCGGCAACATACCTATGTCCTCCCTCCCTCTCTCTCTCTCTCTCTCTCTCTCTCTCTCTCTCTCTCTCTCACACACACACACACACACACACACACACACACACATTCACACAATAAATATGATTAGAAAACGGGAGAAGTTACTGCCCATACACAGGTTAACTGACAGTTATTCTTCCTATGCAACGTTCACAAATTAAACAAGAAGTGAGGAAATGATAACGGTACTGGAAGTACCCTCTGCCAAACAGCGTGAAGTGGCTTATGTTGTATTGATGTAAGTGAATATATGGGATGCATGCTATATCTAAATTAATTGTAAAGTCAGTTATGTCTTCCATTCTTCATCAATCACTCAAGACTTGTTACTCATGATTATTTTAAATATGCTGACACACTACATCCAAAACCATTGCGATAACAAAAATATGTCACATTGAATGGTCATTCTTTAGTAACACCTCATAAAAATCTACCTTATATGTGTAATTTAAGTTTTGCTAGTATACATTTTGTATTTCAGTAACTCTTAATTGTAAATAACAGTATAGTCTCGATTGCAGGATGATTCTGTACAGTATTGATTATAATCAACTTTTATTACGGCTGCATATGTTGTTGCACTGTTGGCACAACCTTTATCAGTTATTTTTTGGCAATTTATTGCAATGTATTATTTGATGTCAGTTAGATCATACCTTTTATATTGTCATGTATATATTGCTGTTGTTTACTGTAGATGTAAAAAAGAGAAAAGAAATCTAAATTCTACCCAGTCATTTGAACCATGTCTCAAAAGATATTTTTATTCTCACTTTCCAGTTCGACAGCTTCCTAATGGTGCAGTTGACTGTTGTGGAATGAACAGCCCAGATCACCTCTGCTTTGAATATTTGGAAAAGGAAGGAGGAACACTAGAGTTACCTCAGCATTCTTGTCTACCAGGTCGAAAAGTGGTTGAATCTGCTGCACTTATGTGCTCAAAAGCTACTGACTGCACATCAGATCTCCACTGCTTAAAGCCATCCCTTGAAAATTCAACAAGACTTGTTCGAATCGAAAGATTAGACGCAAAGGTAGTTTTATTTTTGGGTCGACCAGCTGAAATCTATCATACAATTGCAGTTAGTGATTATGTTCCTTTATATTTCATTCCTTCAACGTTGCCTGAAATGGTGACCCAAATATGTAAATACTGCATATTATTTTCATCTGGATTGGCTGCAGTTAATGCCATACCATGTTTTTTTCTAGATGGTCAGTACATAATGAGAGCCTTAATTGATTTCCTGCTAGGTAAAAAAATTCCCTTGAAAAGTGTAAGGCAGACATTAGCAGTATTTATTACCATCATTGGTACATTTTTTCTTACTGTAAATGCACTCAGCATTGTTATAACAAAAGTTTATTATTTGTAATGACAGCCTACCACTGTTGCAGTTTTTCATTTGTGTATATATTACATTAAGTCTTCTTGTCTTTCTTTAGTAAGTAACTACTGTTAAAGCAGTATTTTTCATAGTGCAGCTATTAAAATTAGTTTTGATAAAAAAAATTGTGACTTAAGTTATTATTAGTGATATGATCTTTAAAATAGAAGTAATTGAAATCTCTTCAGCGGATGTGTGTTATACATCTTTCATCAGACATCTCAGCTTGTATATGGCATTGAAGATAATATTATCATCTACCACTAATTCAGTTAGAGACTACAGTCAACTTCAAGGTTGATAATGTACAATGCACCAAATATGGTATGTCCATGGAAATGCTACCTTGACAGCAGTTGTGTGTACCTTCCGAATAGTTATGTTATTCATTTTTGCCATTCACATTATTATGGAAATTGCAGGGGAAGAGTTGGCAGTGTAGGGGAAGAAAATATGTGAAGATCCATATTAGGAGGGGGGAGGGCGGGAGGGGGGGGGGGGGGGAAGCTGACAATATCACAATGTAAATGTTTTTAACTACATCTCATTAAGCAAAGTGAAAATAAAATTGGCTTTGTTCAGGAAGAGTGCATCATATTCAAAGACATAATAGTATTTATTATTGTATTCATATATGGTGACATTAAAATGTAATGAATACATAGTGACAGTTAAAAATTTACGGCAGACTGGGTCATGAACCTGGATTTCCTGCTTATTGTTACTTTAACTGTTAGGTGATCTGTACATGCCTCCAGGCCTGACTCAAACTCATTGTCACTGTTGCATCCGCATATGATTTTCAAACACTATTACTAGAGGTTCTCTTATGGAGTGTGTGGGAATTGCATCATTGGAATAGCGGAGTGTGTCCATGACCACGGTGCACCCTGCCACAAGGGTATTCAGTACATTTAATTTGTTTCAGGTATTAACTGGGATGTGGCTTCTAAAATCTTTCATTGATAACATGAAATGTGATCAAAGCATAAGGTATGATAGAAATGACAGACAGTATAGACTGCTTTGAATAGTCGGCTCATAATTTTGTAACAAAAATGTAGCATTTCACATGTATAGAAAGTATCTTTCTGCACGTTTGCTCCAATGTTATTATTTGTCCAGGGGAGAAAAATAATAATGAGACCCATATCATGGTGGTAGAAAATAGAAAGTCAGAAGGTAAAACCAAAGTGAAGCCATGAATACAGACAAAATACATGTCTGTTCAATGTAATGCAGTATCATCACTGAAAAGTAGAAAATTCCCTAAGAGTTGCATACAAGTATTATTTTCACGCATGTCTAAGTGTATTGAACAGTACCCTTGAAGTTCTTCCATTGACACAATATATTTTCTGCAATCAGTTGCATGTTGCTCTTGTTGAATATAAGTAAATACTACCTTTTTTAAAAGCCTTTTTGAAACGTGTTATCACTGATGTTATAATACTTATAGTCAACAATTTCCTTGTCTTTATTAATGGAAATGAAACATGTGGAACCATTAATCACCACGCCTAATATGATATCCACACAAATTAGTTTACTAACTGCTCAAGATAATTTATGGATAATGCATGCAGTGCAATACCAGAAAGTCCTTGACTCTGATAACAGTTTTAATCACATGAGTTTCCCAGCCCATAGCTCACTAAGTTGAAATTTCTAGCTGCATCACGACCAGGAGGATATTTAAACACAACATTCTCAGAATCATTGTGCCAGTACAACCTTTGAGGCAGGTGGTCCATAAAGTCAGCTGATGTCATGTTTGACCCACCTTTAACTCTTACTGCATCCATCAGCTGTCTAAAGGAACTGAAGATGGCCTCTGTACTCAGTTGGCCAGTGCCACTTTTGCGAACATGTCTCATGATTTGCAGGCAGTGCATTTAGCAGCCACCACCGGAGCCTCTTCCCCATTTCAAAGGAACCAACGCCCCCCCTCCCCCCCCCCCCAAAAAAAAAAAAAAATCCTCACCAACCAGTAGGCATATCGAACGTATGCACTGACTTATTTCCTGTCCTGGCAGGCATTTCCCTGAGAGACTGTATTGTCTGCATAATATTGCACTCTCAGTAATCAGCATACCCATCCTTGGCACTTCTGCTGCCCTTTCAGGAACATCAGCCTCCCTCCTAGCAAATGAGGTGTTTCTGCCATTCACACTCAGATGAGAACAAATTAGCCAGGTTAGGCGTATCAAAAAGCGAAGAAACATCAGGAATCTAAGACAGTATGAGATTCTTGGCACAAATCATCTCCCTTGTTGCTATCTTCTTAATATAAAGCTGTAAAGTTGATAATAATTTGTCAGCCTTTGGATTCATCGCCAATGTTGTGTGCATCACTCTGTGTGCTACAGAGAGGTATGGAGATTAAGCCAGGATATTTGGCATATCAAAGGGTAAGTGCTATACCACAAATCAAAAGGTCTGGAGTTCAATCCTCATTGGGTCCTAAGATTTTTCTGTCATATATCACTGCTTTTACCTCTGGCAGTAATTTGTTAATATTAAAAATGCTAAGTTGCACTGTCATTTCGTACTACTGTAAACTTAAGTTATTATATGGTTTTAACAATTAATTTTGTCTAGATTACATAGTAAATAAGTGTATTATTATTACCTGTTCCACTTAACCTTCCAGTCATATTACTCGTTAAAAGTGAAAAGTTTGTAAAAATAGAAATCATACTTTCAGGTTTTAATTTACTTGCAATAAACATCATCTTGATTTACTTTTTTTCATTTCTACTTCATGTAAAAGACTAGGTATCTGAGTACTTAACACTTTGGAGACTAAGCCCGAGCATAGCTCGGGTCACAATGCTGTGTTCCAAAAATTTTGCTTGAATGTAGCTCGGGCTGCGATTTTCTCGACACCCAACGCACCTGTTTCTCGGAAAGTGTACTGATTTTGTATGAGAACACTTTAAGGATGTCTCACTATCTGTCCCTCGACAGTTGCTGCCCTTTGTTGTCAATTTATAGAATTATTTGAAAAGCAATGTTAGTACCAGCTGCTGTTGCGAATGGCTGAGCCAATATGTGATAAGTTGATGTAATTTCGTGCCTGTACGCAGTATGTTTTGCAGTTTACAGTAATTCTGCTACAAATACGTAATTTTTTTTGAGTAAGCGAGAAATTTTGGAAGCTCAAGAAGAAGAAATTGCACAGTAACTCACTTCACACTTTTCTTTCTGGCCCCCCCCCCCCCGCCTCCCCCCTCCCCCAACCCGCCCCCTCTCCAAAGGACAATTATACAATTATACTTTCTGTCATCATTACTTTAAAATTTGTAATGTATGAAAGAACTAAAGCAAATTTGAAAAATAGATCTTGAAGCTTGGTCTCTTCTTTTTATTATCCATTACTCTTGAAAATTTATCAATCACACGTGCCAGTAATGCCTTTGAGTGGCTGGTCTCCAAAGTGTTAATTTTCTTATAGACAAATAAATGTAGGATTGATTACATTTAGTTTATATTATGTTATTTAGTGCTAGAAGACAAGACCAGCTGTTTACGTGTATCTTCACGTATAAGCCCAACTGTAACATATCACTAACACATACAAATACATTTATATCTGTGTAATTATTTTTAATATTATAACCATAGCTGACAAATGTGCATGGTGCTGCAGATTATTTCATAACATGTGATTGGTGTGAGAGGATTGTGAATTGCAATTTCACTGGGGCAAATGCAGTGGAACAGAAAAAGCGATTGTTAGTGGGGCTCTTCCATGGTTACGTGTAAAAGACATAAATATTGCAGAACAAAAATGCAGATAATTAAGCCTCAAAAATCATATTAGAGCAGTCTGTGGGGAAAATAGGATGAGGGAAAAGGTAACAGGAAATGTTTGGATAAGTCAGCTACTATTGAGATAAAGAATAGACGAGAGGAATCTTATTCAGCTGTAGAAGAAAGTAGGGTGCAGTATACTGTTTATAAGAACTTCCCCACTGGGAAACGCAAATATTCTTAGGAAAGTTTGAGTCATTATCATACCATCTAGTAGAGCAAAGAAAGCAGATGATCATCTGTGGAGATTTCAATATTAATTTTCTGTAAGACACAGACAAAAGAGATGGCTTGGAAATTTTACTTAACACTCGTAAAATGAGTTTTTGATGCTACCACTTGAAATAAACAGAAAAAACAAATAACATTTTTGTAGATGAACATTTAATCAAAGATTTAAATATTTTTTCATAAGCAAATGTGCTCTCTGATCATGATACACAACTACCCATACTAAATAACTTACGTTTTTGGAGTGAAGTTGTATCGTGGAAAACAGTTGAGAGTAATATCATGGTAGTTATAATGGCTATTCTTGGCAAATTTAATTCTTAATTGCCATTTGTGAAATTATGATGAAATGTATACCGATTTACAGAAGAAATTGAAATACCTAGGCTCTTACATGCAAATGATGGAGGACTGGAGGCTGAAGTACAGCACAGGATAAATAGTGGATGGATGAACTGAAGGAAACTGAGCAGAGTACTGTGAGATAAGAAGGTTAGCTGCAGAATGAAAGGAAAGCTTTAGAAGTCTGTGGTGATGCCTGTGATGCTGTATAGTGCAGAAACTTGGCCAATTACCAAAGCCCAAGAGAAGGAAGTGGCAGAAATGAGAATGTTAAGGCGGATGAGTGGGGTGACATGAAACGATAGACTAAGGAATGAGTACATCAGGGGAACAGTGAAAGTGGGGCCCATAGGGGAGAAGATCCAAGAAAGTAGGCTAAGGTGGTATGGACATGTGCAGAGAAGAGGGAAGTTCTACGTGGGGAGAAGAGTTGGGGACCTAGAAATCAAAGGATTAAGGAGAAGAGGAAGACCGAAACTGAGGTGGAAAGACAAGGTAGCAGGGGACCTATGGGAGAAAGGTTGGCTCAGAGAAGAAGCACTGATAGGCATTTATGGAAGAGAAGGATCCAGCAAAGCAATTCCAACCCTACAGGATGTGGGAAAATGGTGAGATGGTGGTGGTAGTGGTGGTGGTGATATAGTTGTTAAATTTTGTAAAATACCTGTAAATTTTGTTAGGTTTTTTTTGTTGTATATGGCATCACAATGTCAAATTAAGAATCTAGTTAACTCCTCCAAAACCAAAAACTCTAATGGAGCTGATAATATCTTGTGGTGATGTCAGTTTCTGTGCAAGTAGCTGATGCAAGGGGTAGAAGATAATCACTGGCTTGGCAGAGAGTCTTAATTATTGATAGAGAGTTTCATTGAATATTCTTTGTGTTTACTTGTTTGCTCCAACTTAGTGTCCACAGCTCATGGTCTCGCAGTCACATTCTTGCTACTCGGGCATGGGGTCCCAGGTTCAATTCCCAGCAGGGTCAGGGATTTTCACCTGCTTCAAGGTGACTGGGTGTTTGTGTTGTCCTCATCATTTCATCATCATTCATGAAAGGGGTGAATTTGGACTGAGCAAAGGTTGGGAATTTGTACGGGCACTGATAACCGTGCAGTTGAGCGCCCCACAAATCACACATCATCATCAGCCAACTTAGTGTGCGTGCAAATAAAAGAACATACTGAGTGATCATTGTATCCGCAGTTTTCATATGGGAATTTTTTCTTGTTGACAAAATACCCTTAGTGGTGCCCCAAGGTGATTCTGTGAGAGGAGATTCGGACCTGAGTATTTCTTTTGCAATAATGAAGGACACAACATTGAAAACACCAGAGACTGAATATGAAATGGAACAAACCCTGTCTCTAACTACACTGCAATGTACAGCCACTGACTTAAATCGGCAAAACGTATTCCATGACCTGTTTTAATCATGTCACATTTCTGTTGTTCTGTCCTAATCACCCACTGAAATGGTTCCCACATGTAGAGTGCATTTTTCAGCAATACGGAGTGCGTACCGATGATGACAAGTACACAATCATGGACATTTAGAAGGAGCGGTGATAGGAGATACAGATGTTCTGCTGCAGTGGTACAACACATCAGTAAAGGGGGCATTCGTGTAACACCACACAATGTTGCTGGAGCTTCGGCTGCAGAAA
Organism: Schistocerca piceifrons; assembly: GCF_021461385.2. Classification (NCBI taxonomy): domain Eukaryota; kingdom Metazoa; phylum Arthropoda; class Insecta; order Orthoptera; family Acrididae; genus Schistocerca; species Schistocerca piceifrons. The sequence continues at coordinate 140,716,229 of NC_060149.1, forward strand.
GCTTTTAACGATGAGCAGCTAGGCAACAGATCCCTATCTCAAATGTTGCAAGCTTTACATGCTTTTGCTGGACCTGATGTGCTGCCTGACCAGTAGCTTGCTATGGCTTCATAAGTCGTCAGCCAGTATTCACACAGTCATGTCAACACATCAAGATTTGTTGTTGCAGGTGTTGGCAGAGAAGGGTGACGCAGTAGCGAACATCCTGTCTGAAGTTCCAGTATATGCTAAAATTGAGAGCATGACTGACAACGGCCACAAAATCCATGTTGAAGCAGCAAGTGTCACCACTAGCCCTGAATCGTGTATAATGGGCGCAGATGTATTAATGGAGGAAAGAAAGATGGAACAGTTAGAGGATCAGATTGTGTACCTGAAAGTGAAGCTGTTGGCACAGCAGTGCAAATTCTGTTGCCACTATGAGTGTACTCCTGAACGGCAGACAGGACACCAGAAATATGATCAGCATAGATTTGATGTGACTACTGGTCAATGGTGCTGATATCGCAGGCATTTTGGAGGTGCAGCTCACAAATTCACCAGCCCCTGCTGTTGCCCAAACACCACAGACAGACGTTAGAGGACCTTACGTTCATCATCAGCAATATATGCACCCGCAACTGAAGGACGAAAGACAAAATCACCGTTAAGAATTGTCTTGTAGGTTCCAGGTCTGCGGTGAGTGTTTACCCCAAATGCAGGATTCTAGTGAGAGTCATTTATGAGGTATCATATTTTAAAAAGTTGTCCAGCACCGAAAAGTTCTTCAGCACCGACACTAGTACAGTGCCTTTGGTAGCACACAGTAAAGAACAACACAAGTGCATACATTACTTATGTGGATTCTGACCAGAAACGAGACAGTTGACCATCATAGGTTGTGTTCAAAATGACCACCAGCAGTGGCAATACATGCTTCTAGTCCGGTACGGAATGACTGCTGCACACATGCTAGCATTTCAGCAGAGATGTCCGAGCAGACTGCAGTAATACAGCGTTAAATATCATCAAGTGTGGTTGGTATGTCCTTGAAGATAGCGTCTTTCAGTTTTCCTGACAGAAAAAGTCTACAGGTATCAAATCCAGGCAACGGGCCTGTCAAGGTACGGGTCCTCTGCATCTAATTGAAAGATTTGGAAACAATTTGTGAAGATATTCTGTAGTACTTTGTGCACTATGAACTAGACAGCCATCATGCCGGTATCACAGATTCCTCCTAGTCTGCAGAGGAGTGTCTTCTGTCATACGTGGAAGATGGTCTGTTAGGAGGCTGTGATACTTCTGCTCATTCAGTGTTGTGTTTATGAGAAACTAGCCTATGAGCCAATGGTTCGCTATCCTACACCACACATTTGCACCCCATGGACGCTGACATTCCACGTGATGAAACCAACAAGGATTTCAGCAGATCAGTAATGCATGTTTCGGCAGTTTAACAGGCCATGATTGATAAATGTGGCTTCATGACTAAACAAGATACACAATACATCTGGAGTATCCTGTCTTAATGCCCATGTATAGAAGTTAACACAATTCCCATAATCATTGCTGTGCAGCTCTTGCTGGAGAGAGATGTGACGGGGATGGAACCTATGTTGACAAAGAAGGCGCAGGACACTTGCCTGACTTGTACCACTTCCTCATGCGATTGTGTAGGAGCTAACGTGCGAATCAACTGCAACAGCAGTGAGAACATTAATTTTCCCCTCTTCTGTTGTCACATGTTTCCTTCTGTTAAGTGTTCTAGGTGCTACACTACCATTTCACATAACTGGTTGAAGGTGTTGGTAAATAATTGCCGAGATGGTCAATGGGATGTATTGCCACGTGCATCATACAAGGACAAACTGCATTTTTTCTACACTCTCCATATACCATGAGTATATCAGCTTTTTCTACATTGATAAATCCTATCGTCCACTCATAACCTACTGCTTGAATTGTCCCACGCCAACTGACTAGTAAGTCACAATTCCCTCAAGGAACACACAAGCACGTTGTAAGCAAACATAATAACATTGTACCTTGCAGCTATACAGGTTGAATGGCACAAACAAGTGTCAGTGTGGAAACTTTTCAAACTATGCTGACTCGTAAACGACTTGCACTAGAATCCTGCAACAAACACCACTGACATTCTAATTTACCCAACTTTTAGTTTGTTAATGTCAATAGGCATTGTTCCATTAAAAAAAGTGTATGTTTGCACAAAAAATACACTTACTAAGTATTATTACAGTCTTTGTATTGGCTAACAATAGGAGCCCCTGACTAACAATCCATTCTGTGAAAACTATACACCAATAATGCTTTCCATTTCCGTAATATTTGTGGTGCAAGTTTTAGGTGATTCATCCTGTATAGCCCAATTTACGATCGATGTGTGTCACATTTCAGGTAGAAACAACATTGTCGCATTTTGCCTGTCACATTATTGTGCCAGCCTACATGCGATGCTGTGGGCTTAGATAGTAGTGAAGCAATAAGAATGCAAAGTGCTGCACAACTTGATCCATAATGCACAAATAACCCTGCAACTGAAACATATTTCTGTCCCATATTATGCCATAAGTGTCTGGTGCAACACATCCCAAGGCAAACAACTCCCAACATTCTGAAGCACTGCATAATCTGGCTCAGCTGGGCAACTCCAAAATACATGGCAAGTAGGGTGGCGTGGCCAGAAATCCAGAGGTATCGCTGAGCTTGGGCGCAGTGCTGACTCAATTGCTGTGCACAGCAAAGTCAGCCGACATACCTTTGCACCGGATGTACATTTTCCAACATCGCATGCAAGATTTTTGCACATAGGCATACATTTGGACATAGTAGGACCATTACCTTATTCTGCTGGTCACTGTTATCTAATTACTGTAGTAGATCATTTTGCAAGGTTTTCTAAAGATACTACTATAGCAGACATCTCTGTGGATTTGGTTGCAAAGGTGTTTGTTGTTTACATGGTTTTCGAGGTTTGGCGTTCCTAAAACCATTACGACTGATCGCGGATCCCAGTTCAAGCTGCAGCTGTCTAATGAGTTCCTTTAACTATGCAGCTGCAGCCATCTTCACACCACTAGGTACCATACCGCTAGTAATGGAATTGTGGAGAGGCTGCATCGTGTGTTAAAGGTGGCACTGGTGTATAACTCATCAGTGTGGTCAGATGCCTTGCCGTTGGTATTGTTAAGCTTGCACACATCAGTAAATGAGGATCTGTAATGTTCACTCGCCCAGATAGTCTATGGCGAGCAGTTACTTATGCCAGGTGAGCTCATTGTACCAACACCATTCCAGTCGACCTCTCCAGGAACAGTGACCATCACTTGCCTGGCTAAGAGATGATACCATTCACCCCACATTATGTCCACTGTATACTGGTCCCTACAGGGTACTTTTGAAAGAGGAGAACACATTCAAGAATGATCTGAATGGCAGGCATGAAACAGTCTTCATAGAGTGATTAAAGCCTGCCTTCTTCTAGAAGAAGGAACCTCGGCAGCACTTTACCGTCAGTTTTCCACTTATCTGCACCGAGCATATGACCCCGAGTGACACTGGAGATTCCAAAGGCCCACAATATTCTGCCAGCTACTTCCATGACACACACATGCGCTGGCCGATCATCACAAGGGCTGGCCAACAGGCTAAGCACTAGGACCCAATATACTGGAGTGCCCAGCTTTAAAAAAGGGGGAGGGGGTGCTGGTGTGGTGGTGGTGTGTGTTTGTAGTTCCTCTGAAAGTAGCCGATGCAAAAGAGAGAAGATTAATCACTGGTTTGGTAGAAGAGTCTTTATTATCAATGGAGGGTTTTATTTAATATTCTTGATGTCTACTTAGTGCGCTTTATGTTTACTCAGTATGCACATAAAAGAACATACTGAGTAATCATCGTGTCTGCAGCTTTTTGTATGGGAATTATTTCTGTTGACAAAATAGTCATCATCTCAAGTAAAATACTAAAATCCTGTTCTTCACTTATATGCAATGTATTCAACCTCATATGCAATAAATCACTATGACGGGAGTTATATCCAGACAGGCTGAAATATGCTATCTTCAAACCCTTTTACAAAAAAGGCATTAAAACAGATATTAATAATTACTAACCAGTCTCAATGCTTACACACTTCTCAAAGGTAATGGAAAAGATTATATATGCAAGAACCATAACACACCTTTCTCTAAATGAGATTCTCAGACAATGTGGATATCAAAAGGGTCTTCTCATAGAATGTTATTTTCCAATTCACAAATCAGATTATACAAAATTCATATGACAAAAAGGATTTGATTCTGCAATTCACTGTATCCTGTCAGAGAAGCTAACATATTAGGGTGTCAGAGGTCTCACAGGTTGCTTGTTTTCATTCTGTCTAACTAAAACTATACAGAGAGTTACAGTAAGAAACACATTGAAACAGCATCATCAAAATGGAAAATAATCACCACAGGGATCAACATGGGACAGCTCTTGTTGCATATAAATGCTCTTCAGTAATACGGGACGGTTTTTACTACCTGTGATGACGCAAGCTGGGATATTTTTACTTCCCCTCTTTTTTTGCCATCTGCCTCCTTATATACTTTTTTTTTTTTTTTTTGCTAATAACCATTAACATATAGGAGTGTAATCTGCATTTTCATAAAATAGAAAGGTTGACCCTCAGTTTTAAAGAATATAATTGATTTTCTGATTTGTTTTGACTATTCTTAGTTAATACTTTTGTTATAGGGTGGAATCAGTAATTGTTTCTTAACTTAAATTCTATTGTTGGCTGATAAACAAATATAATTTCAATAATAATTGTAAACATTTGGAAGACAAATTGCTAGTATTCTTAAAGTATCTATTTGGCTCGAAAACATGTTAGCAAAGCCAGCCTTAATTAATTTCAAAGTAATTAACAGTTTTGTCAAATGTATTGTTTGTTAATTTCATCATTTAAACAAATAATTGGGCCTAACCATTGTAGTAGACAAAACTGTTAAAAAGAACCAATTTTTTGATATATTCAGTTAATTTAAAGAATAAGTTTCAATTGTAATTTCTGTAAATTTAACTTTGAACAATGTGTAGTTTCAGTACGGTGAAGGTGTATAAAGGCCCAATTGTTGGTCATGAGACAGTCAGTGCACGGCCGAGTTTCAGATGAGAAACCTGTGTTGGTTAGAACAACAACAATGCTTTAACTTAACTGTGAAATAAGTGTTACACTTTTAGGCCGTTCGTGTTAAAACAATGACAGTGTCTGCTTCATACGTACCTTTCTATTCTTCAAGAGCAGTGAACTTGGTGGTTAGGTTTTTACTGCTCATAGATGTTCAATAGTAAACTATTGTAGCAGTATGTGGAGGTCTGCCTGCAAACTATTAATGAGGCTTATGGAAAGTTTAAACAATAATGCACTGGCTGTATATATATCATCTATTATTGGAGGGAGGGAGGGAGGGGGGGGGGGGGGGTTGTGGACAGTGAAAGTAAAAGATTGTGAAACGCAACTGTGCATCTGTCAGCTACATCAATTACAGTAGACTGTAGTTGCACTTCCAGCCCCTATTTTTTGCCCAGTGCGTCAACACCCAACGACAATCAACAAAGAAATAAGAGAAAGCAAAACCATCACATACCATGTACAAACTCTAGGAACTGATCACTGAGAGGATACAGAACAATAAAGGTCTAATGAACTTATCTCCGGAAATGGATGGTTCCATGCTTGAGACCATTTATTCAATAATACTTTGTTGCAGAGACTGCGGTCTAATACACGGTGTACCATGCATCCACAGTTGCAGTACACATGATTTCCTCCTAGAGGGTGGTACTGTTCCTCATATTTCAGTGCCCTAGCATCCTCTCCTGCCATAGTAATTGGTAATCGCGAATCTCTTGCCCAACGTAAAGTCCCAAGCGACTGGAAAAAAGTGCAGGTGACGCCTGTATATAAGAAGGGTAGAAGGACGGATCCTCAAAATTACCGACCAATATCCTTAACATCGGTTTGTTGCAGGATTCTCGAACATATTCTCAGTTCGAATATAATTAATTTCTTTGAGACAGAGAAGTTGCTGTTGATGCATCAGCACGGCTTTAGAAAGCATTGCTCGTGCGAAACGCAACTCGCCCTTTTTTCACATGATATCTTGTGAACCATGGATGAAGGGTATCAGACGGATGCCATATTCCTTGACTCCAGGAAAGTGTTTGACTTGGTGCCCCACTGCAGACTCCTAACTAAGGTACGAGCAAACAGGATTGGTTCCCAAATATGTGAGCGGCTGGAAGACTTCTTAAGTAATAGAACACAGTACGTTGTCCTTGATGGTGAGTGTTCATCGGAGGTGAGGATATCATCTGGAGTGCCCCAGGTAAGTGTGGTAGGTCCACTGTTGTTTTCTATCTACATAAATGATCTTTTGGATAGGGTGGATAGCAATGTGCGGCTGTTTGCTGATGATGATGTGGTGTACGGAAAGGTGTCATCGTTGAGTGACTGTTGGAGAATACTAGATGACTTGGACAGGATTTGTGATTGGTGTAAAGAATGGCAGCTAACTCTAAATATAGATAAATGTAAATTAATGCAGATGAATAGGAAAAAAATCCCGTAATGTTTGAATACTCCATTAGTAGTGTTGCGCTTGACACAGTCACATCGATTAAATATGTGGGCGTAATATTGCAGAGCGATATGAAATGGGACAAGCATGTAATGGCTGTTGTGGGGAAGGCGGATAGTCGTCTTCGGTTCATAGGTAGAATTTTGGGAAGATGTGGTTCATCTGTAAAAGAGACCGCTTATAAAACACTAATACAACCAATTCTTGAGTACTGCTCGAGTGTTTGGGATCCCTATCAGGTCGGATTGAGGGAGGACATAGAAGCAATTCAGAGGTGGGCTGCTAGATTCATTACTGGTAGGTTTGATCATCACGCGAGTGTTACAGAAATGCTTCAGGAACTCGGGTGGGAGTCTCTGGAGGAAAGGAGGCATTCTTTTCATTAATCGCCACTGAGGAAATTTAGAGAACCAGCACTTGAGGCTGACTGCAGTACAATTTCACTGCCACCAACTTATATTTCGCAGAAAGACCACAAAGATAAGATAAGAGAGATTAGGGCTTGTACAGAGGCATATAGGCAGTCATTTTTCCCTCGTTCTGTTAGGGAGTGGAACGGGGAGAGAAGATGCTAGTTGTGGTATGAGGTACCCTCCGCCACGCACCGTATGGTGGATTGCGGAGTATGTATGTAGATGTAGAATGTTGTGTCCAACTACTTCTCGTGCTGACTCACCTTGTAGTGGATGTGATACAGCATTATACACAATGATTCTGTATTCAAAGTGAGAGCTTGCCAACATGATGTTTCCAGAATGAGATTTTCACTCTGCAGCGGAGTGTGCGCTGATATGAAACTTCCTGGCGGATTAAAACTGTGTGCCCGACCGAGACTCGAACTCGGGACCTTTGCCTCCACGGGCAAGTGCTCTACCAACTGAGCTACCGAAGCACGACTCACGCCCGGTACTCACAGCTTTACTTCTGCCAGTACCTCGTCTCCCACCTTCCAAACTTTACAGAAGCTCTCCTGCGAACCTTGCAGAACTAGCACTCCTGAAAGAAAGGATATTGCGGAGACATGGTCTGGCCACAGCCTGGGGGATATTTGCAGAATGAGATTTTCACTCTGCAGCGGAGTGTGCACTGATATGAAACTTCCTGGCAGATTAAAACTGTGTGCCCGACCGAGACTCGAACTCAGGACCTTTGACTTTCGCCCGGTACTCACAGCTTTACTTCTGCCAGTACCTCGTCTCCTACCTTCCAAACTTTACAGAAGCTCTCCTGCGAACCTTGCAGAACTAGCACTCCTGAAAGAAAGGATATTGCGGAGACATGGCCTGGCCACAGCCTGGGGGATGTTTCCAGAATGAGATTTTCACTCTGCAGGGAGTGTGCGCTGATATGAAACTTCCTGGCAGATTAAAACTGTGTGCCCGACCGAGACTCGAACTCGGGACCTTTGCCTTTCGCGGGCAAGTGCTCTACCAACTGAGCTACCGAAGCACGACTCACGCCCGAGTCTCGGTCGGGCACACAGTTTTAATCTGCCAGGAAGTTTCATATCAGTGCACACTCCGCTAGATCATGAGTAAAGTTCAGGGGATCACTTTCAGAAAGCTTTGAGATAAAGACAGGAGTTAGACAGGGAGACGGACTTTCACCTCTTCTCTTCAACTGTGCATTGGAGAAGGTGATCAGAGAGTGGCGAAAAGAAATGGAAGTGCAAAATATACCGAGCAGTATTTACCTGGGACACAAATGGAACGGACTAGTAGTAGACTGTTTAACTTTCGCAGATGATCTGGCACTTATAGTAAGCTCAGTGGAAGTAGCAGTAAAGCAGCTCAATATGCTCAAATTCCAGGCTGCCAAGGCAGGACTTCAATTGTCACTAGAAAAGACAAAATACCTCACCAACATCAGTGATACTCCAAGTGAACTACAGTTGGAACAAGATCAAATTGAGAAAGTTGACAGATTCAAGTATCCAGGAGAATGATTGGAACATACACTATCAGAAGGAACAGCACTAACAACTCAGATTAATAAGTTATAATTAGCATATTGATTAACCAAGAACATCTATAATAAGAAATGCCTATCTCACAATTCCAAACTAAAACACTACCAAACAGTTATCCGCACTGAAGCCCTTATGCTTCAGAATGCTTGAATCCGAACACGAAAGGCTTGACAGATAAACTAGAGATTCAGGAGAGGAAGATCCTGAGAAAAATTCTGGGACCCATCAAAACAGATGGTGAGTACAGAAGACAATCAAACCAGGAGCTATACAATCACACAGAGAAAATCACAGATGTAGCCAGGAAGAGACGTGTCGCTTTCTACGGACATATCACAAGGATGGACCAATCAAGACTAATCAACCGACTTCTCAGTTACTGGAAGAACAGGAAGACCGTGACACGATGGCTGATAGAAGTCAAGAAAGACATCCAGGAACTGAACATAACAGAAAGTGACATTAAAAACCCAGAACTTTTCAAAAAAATGATTCAAATGGCTCTGAGCACTATGGGACTTAACATCTGAGGTCATCAGTCCCCTAGAATTTAGAACTACTTAAACCTAACTAACCTAAGGACATCACACACGTCGATGCCTGAGGCAGGATTCGAACCTGCGACCGTAGCGGTAGTGCGGTTCCAGACTGAAGCGCCTAGAACCGCTCGGCCAAACCGGCCGGCAAGAACTTTTCAGAAGGATATTAAAAGAAAAGAGGTTCCAGGACAGATCACCCTGTAAAAAGACCGGCGCCCTTTGCACAAAGGAGAGAAAGGAGAAACATAGCCAGAGAATGTGGGATTACTGGGCAAACATCAAGTCCCTCTACAGGCTGAAAAAGTTGAATATGGTGGTCCTTAGCTGGCCCATTCGAAGGAAGAAGAAGAAGAAGAAGAAGACATAAAGGGTCTTTTGAATAAGGCTGTGGGTTTTCTGGTCCAGGCCCATTTCCTGCAAAATTTTCATAAGAGTATGTCTGTCGATTGAATCGTATGCTTTCTTGAAGTCAACGAAAGTAACTATGTACTGTTTATTCTCTAGTTTAATTTGACTTAATACTGACTTCAAGTTAAGGGTCTGTTCAACACAAGAATGTCCTATTCTAAAACCACCCGGATAATCTCCAAGTTTTTGACCCAATTGGGGTTCAGCTCTGTTCAATAATGCCTTAGATAATATCTTATAGGTGACTGGTATCAGCGAGATCCCTCTATAATTGTTTATGTCAGCCAAACCACCAAGTTTTGGACCCAATTGGGGTTCAGCTCTGTTCAATAATGCCTTAGATAATATCTTATAGGTGACTGGTATCAGTGAGATCCCTCTATAATTGTTTATGTCAGCCAAACCACCTTTCTTGTGTAAGAGGTGGATCAGAGCAGATGTCCAGTCGTCTGGTAACTTCTGAGTGCCCCAAATGTTCTGTAGGGTATCGGTCAATTTGTTGAGTGCTTTGTCTCCAGCGTGCTTCCACAGCTATGCAACTATAGCGTCTTCTCCTGGCACTTTGTTATTCTTCAGGGACTGAATGATGTTTTTCACTTCTTCTTCTGTTGGAGGGCAAGAGTTTGGTTGTCTGGGACTGTCTTGATAGATAAAGGAGGTTTTAAGGGACTCACAGTTGAGGAGATTCTCAAAATATTTGGCCAATATGTGGCAGTTTTCTTCATCATTATAGGTTGTGTTTCCATCTGGTCCTCTGAAGTTTAAGCTGGGTGGGGCATAGCTTCTAAGGTTTCGCTTGAAAGTTTGGTAAAAGTTTCTAGTGTTATTCTTCTTGAAATCTTCATCTAATTGAGTCAATTGGTCCTGAGTTTACTGATGTTTAACCGAACTGATGGCTTTGGCAGTTAGCCGGTGCTATTCTGTGAACTTCTCCTTATTTGTTTCGGACTTCTGTGAGCTCCATCTTAGCCAAGTTGCTTGTCTCTTTGCAGTCTGATCGCAGGTACTTGTCCACCACTCATGTTTCTTATGTTTCTTTAGTGGGGTGACTTCTGTTGTGGATTTTACTAATTTGTCCCTCAGTTAGTCCCAGTTGTTGCACTCATGATGTAGTGCTTGCATTCTGTAAGCGTATTGCAGGTTTTCAGTTTTTCCGAGTTTGAGACTTTCTTATATTACTAGGTAGAAATTGGAACTTTACGTTTGAAAGGTAGTGATCTGAGTCCAAATTCGCTCCTCTTAACACTTCCACATTCTGGACTTCTCTACAGGACTTTCTTGAAATGGCCACCTGATCTATTTGAAATTCTCCTAGGAGTTTATTCGGTGAAGTCCATGTCTTCTATTTTCTTGATAGATGCTTAAAGGCTGTTGATTTCATTACTAGATTATATGCTTTACAGAGTCCCACAAGTCGTTCTTCATTTCTGTTAGTGCGCATGTGAGCTGGGTATTCCCCCACTATATATTTATACTTCCACTCTTTCCCTAACTGGGCATTAAAATCCCTCAATAATATGACTGTATTCCACTCTGGGATCTTGCCAATAGTGTCCTTCAGATCTTCCCAAAACTGGTCTGTGCCTTCAGAGTTTTTCTTGTTGTCCTGGTTAATAGGTGTATGTACATTCACAATGGTCTATTGGAGCATCAAAATGTTAATAGAGACACTCGACTATTAGGTGATTGTAAGTTGATAACTGAATGAAGTATTTTCTTTATACCACTGTAATAAGAATCTTGTGTTGTGTCAGAGTGTCTGTCAGATGCTTCAACTTGCCCATCCTAAGCAAAGAGTTAACATTCAGCGTGTCGAAGTGATTGCATTCTTTATGCTGTATCTTGTTTCTAGAGGTTTCAGGATGCTCCAACTCATCCTTGTAACATGTTGGTGTGGGCTCCCCAGAATCCAAAGGCCCACTAACGTCATCAGAGGCAACGGTGGATTGAGTACCACTTCGGGTAATTATATCCGTAAGTTTATCCTCCATGCTTTCGTTGAAAATGTTGTTGAGTAGATTAGGATTGTTACAACGTAATCATGTTACTACCGAAGTTGTAAGTCCAGTAGGTTTGATTTCGGGGTTTACTCCTTTAGATTAGTTGCCTTCCCAGGCTATGGAGACCAACCTTCCCCTTGTGGTTCATCCGCCTTGGAAGCTGTTGACCAGTTTTCACATTTATGTGCATTATTAAAAACAAAAGCACTCATATTGAACCCTTTAAATCTAACAATTTAAATAAAGAATAACTTTGTACTGTTTCTCAAAGGAAAACAGTATCATAACTTCAAAGTTCTGCCTGAGACTTTAGGCCATCACTCTCTCAGTTCTTCACTGTAGTGTGAAGACAGGCACCCAGAGTGCATGAAGACAAATTGCCTTCAGCACAACACCAGATACTTGACAGTGTCCACGTATCCTGCTAGCATGGAAAGTTGCTTTCCCACTACATTATGAGGGATTTGTATTTCTTCAAAATATCTCACATGGATGAGAACTGGCATTCTAGGTGCACATCATAAGTTCTTTTCCATTTCAGCATTAATAAGATAGAATTATCATTCCACAGTTGAAACAAGAACCTATAGCTGTGAACAAAGACTTAAGACATGGATCTGTGGCCATGAGAGTTGTTAGCCTAATTTCGAGGTGCAACCCAGTGTCTTCCAGTGTTTCCTTCTGTTCTGCATGAAGTATCAGGCCCTTCCTGTTTCTCAAAAGCGTATTGGTTCCATTACCAAAACTTCCATTTTCCATAATAATGAAGCAATCTGCACTTTTAACTTGGAATAGGGGTTATGTTTTATCTGGCGACATCAGGTATTCCTATATTGGTGTGCAAGAAATTGTACCAAAAATGATGCATTCTTTTGCTGCATGCTAGTATAAATGTCAAAATCACCAAATATGGCACTTTAGCTTCACGAATCGACATCTCACCCACCTGTTCTGTTTTTGGCAGCCAGTCACAGCATGGGACGTTTGACGTCATGCAAATGTGAACTGCCAACCAGATTTACATTTTTGCAAGGGAACAATGCCACTCTTGCAAAATGTTGTAAAAAATGTTGTGCAAATTTCTTGTTATTTTTACTTTATTGTTTATGTGAAATTTTCCTTCCCCGACGTTATGACATCATATTCTGGGGTAACCCGCAATTGAGGAAAAAATGTGTTTGGTGCACAGAAATGTGTAATAAAGATAATATGTGGTGTTCGCTGTAGAATTTTTGTAGACAGCTCTTTAACAGCTGTGCATACTGACAACAGCCTAACAGCACATTTATTCCCTTATGTTTGAAAACAAGACTAACATTCCTAAATGTAATAGTAGAAGTAGTAATGATTCACACAATCCATTGCACAGGCTTAGTGTGGCACAGGAAGTAGGTATAGTGCTATAAAAATATTTGACCACCTACCCAATGATGTAAAGAATTTAATGGATAATAAAATTAACTTAAAAAAACAGATTGAAGGCGCGCACGACACACACACACACACACACACACACAATTTTCCCCACCATCAACATTTGCACGTAACTAAACATTAGAATGAGAGAGAGTTTTGTTTGAACACCTGTATTTATAAAGTCATGAAACACAAATGACATTTAGTTTTTGTAGATTTTTTATTAAACTACAAACTAATGAGCAATTCTTAGTGCATTGTGAGTGCTACCTTCAGCTCCACAGAAAATAAGCTAACTATCCACATTGAGGGTAAACAATACAAAACACACTTCCTCTACACCACCACTCCTATCCGTAGTGGCAATTACTTCACCCATACCCTTCACCTCGATTTAAAGTAAACCAAGTTATAATGTTTCCACTATACATACAGTTTCTAAGTCACTTTATTAATGGTCTCCTTACAGAAAATGGAAGACCTCATGCAGCCGATGCTTTATGTCTGACCATTGCCACTAAGTAATAATAATAATAATAATAATAATAATAATAATATGTAAGCCCTGCAGCAATGAGGTAGCCAGTACATAGTTACTAAATAGTAGTAATAATAATAATAATAATAATAATAATAATAATATGTAGGCCCTACAGCAATGTGGTAGCCATTACGTAGTTACTGCTGTGTTATGCTGTCAATTAGTTCGTTCATCTGTTTTGAAGTGAATAATGAAGCAATTTGTGGTTCATTTTGGGAACTGCCTACAACTCAGAGAAGGGATTTTCTTGAGAGATTTAAGGATATGTGACGTACTGTCATAGGTGCATGGCTTTGTTGCAAATGTCAAACTATTCTGACCATTCATTAATACAACTTAGAAAGTAATTCTTGGCCAGAGGCAGTAGGCTGCTTGATTCAGTGCAGGAAGCAGTGAACCAATATTTGGACTCAATAAGGGACGCTGGCTCTACCGGTCATGTGACATGTAGCAGTAGCCTACTTGACTATCTCACTGTAGCTTGCAGGGTAGCAGGAGGGGTATTCCAGAAGAGTCAAATATGGTTGCTATCATAGACTAACTGTGTGATCAGCCATGCACAGCTCATCATCATTGAACCTTCTAGAAGGGCTGTGTGCAAAAGAAGCCATAGAAATAGGCCCCCTCCTACCCTACTCGGCAACGAGTAGATGATGCCATCTCCACGTTTGTCAGCAGAAACTGAACTTAGGATATTTCACTAGCCTTGCCCAGAGTCTGACATACAGCAGTCTTAGAAATGAAGAGTTAGTCAGTTACAGGAAGGGACTTGTAAAGAGGGAAGAGTTTAAGGGGTGCTTTCATGAAATGTATTCACATCTGTACTTACACATTTCCACCATCTTTCCTAAGTAGTCCTACTGAGTTCCGTACTCTGCACCACTCAAAGCATGCTTTTCAGCATGGTTGGGGAATCAGAAAGTGGTCCACCACCAGTTAACCTCATCGAATTCATTGACCAAGGTAAGGTCCTCTGTCGCCCATCTTGCTTTCTTACTCGCTTTCAGGACATATAAGGGCACATAAAAAGTGGTGCAAGATGTGGGGTGTACTTCCTTGAGTGATGAGATAGGAGGCTCAAGAGTACATGAATAGTAATGGAGGAACAGGATTTCAGTAGAATTGAGCCCTGATCCAAGCCTGGATGCACAGCATGACAGTTTCAGGCAGGTGTCAAAGGAAACAGAGGGCATTGCGCCACACTTCTGCCATAAGCACGAGGCTCACCTTACCAGAGGGTGCCACGCCATATTACTGCTGTGAGCACAAGCCTCACCTTGCCAGAGGACATTGTGCCACACCAATGCCATGAGCACAAGGTTCACTATACCAGAGAGAGTTGCACCAGACCAATGCTATGAACACGAGTTCACCATACCAGAGAGCATCACACCATATCATTGTCATGAGCAGGAGTCTCACCATACCAAAGGACATGACACCACACCAGCTCTGTGGGTGACAGTGTCACCTCACGAGCACCTCTACTAACTCTCCAGGTCTACAAAGTTAGTACAAATTGTGACTGACACTGATTCCATCAGTATGTCAGCTCCCAGTGGAGATAGGCAATTCCTTAGCTACAGTGAGGCTACTAAACTAGTCCCTCAAAAGTTCAATGGAAATCGGGAACAACTCTCAGAGTTTTTGGACAACTGCAATAGTGCTTGTATAGCAGGACTTAAAGCTAAGACTGTGTCTCTAAAATATGTCATTGGTCAAATAACAGACTCTGCCCAAAGGAAGTTAGTAGTTAAGAGATCATACTGAAACTTGGGCTGCTGTGAGAGCAATATTGCTGGAGAATTATGAAAACAGTCAAACCTTTGACTATTACATATGCAAAATGTTTGGTTGTTGGTCGGGAAGGGAAGAAAGTGGTTCGGTGGGGCTCTCATGTGGACACTATTTAGTTTCTCTTTAGGAAAACCATGACAAGAGTCGCAGAAAATGATGAGATTTCCAGCATTAACACGTTAATTGTCCAGGGCTTATAAGATAAACAAATCAAGATAGTGGTAAGAGCAGAAGGTGAAAAACTAACATTGTCAGCAGCAACTGATTTATCCACAACTGAAGAGTGTGCAATTGCGCCAGACAAAGAGAAATACTGGGTGGCTACTCTGTCCCAGCAAGGGCTGAAGATAGTATCCAAACATTTCAATTTTGGTAGACAAGGGCCGTTAGTGCAGGAGTGTAGGCGGAAATATACCATCTGCAAAATAGATACTGTTTGGGAAATTCCTCCCAAACCAGAGTGTGCACAACTACCTATTAAGGAAATGGATGTTCGAGAATTCATGGGGAATGGTTCACGGTCCCAGTGTCTTCCCTTGTAAGGTGCACGCAATGTAATTTGACAGGGCACACTAAAGCAAAACCCATAACTTGCTTCATGTGTCACCATTATACCCAAGATTGTCAGGAAAGTAGATGGGCCAACACACACCAGAAAAATGTGCCAGGAAACAATCAATGAGCATAATGCCCCAATCCCATTATACCACGTCAGGGATTACAAGGACTGCTGACTGCACAGGAAAGAACAATTACACACAGTTGCACAGTATAGATGTGAAAGGAGCAGAGACACAATTATTAATTGACAGTGGTCTTCATATCAATTTAATTATGACTAATATGCACAATCAAGTGAAGTGGGATGAAGAAATATGGATGGAAGGGCAGGTGGTAGTATGGTTGGAAATCAGAGTAGGAACTAAATCGGTTACTAAATGCCAGGCAATAGATGCCCGTGTTGCCTTGCTGTTTGATGGGTTGTTAGAGAATTTCTTGAGAAGAATAAGGTTGTTTTGGATTGTGCACACAGTGGGATGTGGGTACAAGATGAGTGGACTGAACTGCAGGAAGGTGCACACACAGCCCAACTTACAGTCAGAAGTATAGAAAATGGGAGGCAAAATGAGCTAATTATGGTTTTGTGACAAAAGTATGGCAGTACAGGGAGTATAGCGGCCCCAAGTCAAGGTATTGCACTACTTGGAGGACAAACAGGCTGCGAGGCAATAGCAGTCCAGATGCTTGACTCTTAACAGCTCACCCCGAGAGTAAGTGCTCTGTTCAGATAGCCGGACAGACTCCACACATGCTGTCACTCGCCACCGCAACCAAGCAAGGAACAAAAAACCAGCAAAAGGCAAAATGGTCAGAGAGGGCTGACAAACAGATGGAATGGAAGTCTCACCCCACGATAACACTCATTTGCAGTTGCAATGTGGAAGTAATGGTCGGTCCATGGAAAGAATGGTTTTTCAAGATATGCGTGACATGCATGCTAGGAACAGAAGTGTTGATTCCTAAACAGGAAGTCAGACCAGGCATGTACGTACTTAGAAGTAATCGTGACTGTTTGAGACTGAATGTGTATCACCAGCATATTAAATAATATGGACCAGGACATTAGGTTCCTTACCCCCAAATTATTTGCAGGGCAAGCCTTGCCTTCCACTAGTTACAAAATCTGACATGCCCCAACTGAGATGTAATGGATGACAAAGTCTTGACAGAGCTTACTGAAAGAAAATAAGGGGACAGATCTTTTGAATCACGAAGAAAATCAGCACTGGAAGAACCCTGCTCTTCATGCAACGATGTGTGCCATTTATCAGGAGATGTGCTCATTCATGCAACATTGGTAAAGCATTGAATTCCACTGACACTGGAAGCTGAAGGTGAAATAATAAACCAGAGACCATGCCGAATCCCACGAGTGCAGCAATAAGCATTACAAACCGAGCTGGAGGGGATGTTAGCTGATGGCATAATTTCGAGTACCAGCCTGTGGAATTTTCCACTAATAATGATTCCAAAGAAATAAGGTGCCAACAGGAGACAAACATTGTATTAGCAGACTTCCAAAAACTGAATGAAATATCTTTTAAATATGGTATAGCCTTTGCCCAGGATTGACAAGATCTTAAGACAGTTCAGGGAAGGCGAAGTATTTCTCCATGCTGAACCTTGCTAAAGGATATTATCAGGTACTGATAGATGAGAAGTACCAAGAAAACAATGGCTTTTAGCACACCAATAGGCCATTATGAATACAATAAAATGGCGATAGGCTTGAAAGCTGCTCCGTCCACTTTTCAGCATTTAATGGATACTGTCTGACTGGGGTATGGGGTAACAAAATCTTTATATATCTGAACAATGTCGTTGTGGTGGGTGCCACATTAGACGAGCATAACGTGCACCTAGAAGTAGTATTCAGTCAATTGTGATGAAGGAACTTGAATTTGCAAGTAGATAAATGCGAGTTTTTATGGAAAGAAATTATGTTCCTGGGACACACACTAACTGCTTTGGGATTATAATCCAATCCTTCCAAGGTTGAGGCAATAGAGAAATATCCACGGCAAAAGACCAGCCAAATCAATCCTAGGACTCGTAGGGTACTGATGATGATTCATGAGTGACTTCAGTAAAATTTCGCAGGAAGAAACCTTACAGCAATGGAAAGAAAAACTAATCAGTCCTCCTATATTACAGTGTCCTAATTTTGTTAAAGAATTTGTCATTAAAAGGGATGCAAGCAATCATGCTCTTGGCATATACTTAAGCCAAGGAGAGATGTGGATGGACTTGCCAATAGCGTACATCTCCAGGATCCTTAACAAAGCCAAAGAGAACGATAGTATGGTGGGACACGAACTATTAGCAATAGTGCCAACTGTTAAATATTTCCGACCTCGGGGATGGTCGGCAGAAAATTTAAGATAATCCTGGATCACAAACCACTGGCGTGGTTAGGCAGCATTTCTAATCCATCTTCCAAGTTGATGAAGTTTTGATTAAAATTAGAGGAGTGTGGCTATCAAATACTCTACATAGAGGGCAAACAAAGCTTGGCCTTGGAGGCATGGGCCGAGACTGGTGGCACAGAGATAGCAGAAATTGCTGAGACAACAGAACCCTCAACCAGAGACATGAAGAATGACACAACACTGCTAAACATGGAGGACAATGAGTTCAGTGGACAAATTGGCTGTGTTGGCCCAGATACACACATCCCCTGTGGGCAGACATCAGGGAATGAGGAGAACTTACAGGCAGGTGAAACAATATTGTTCCTGACCCAGAATGAAGGCCAACATAGAAAAATGTTTTAAGACTTGTGAGAGCTGCCAGAAAAACAAGGTAACACTGGCAAAGATGAAGCACCTGTTGGAACTGACTCCTACCCCAGAATTTGTCTTCTAAAGATGCAATATTGACATCATGGACCAGCTACCACACACACATGCTGGAAACTGCTACATTCTGACATTTCAGGACTCATTAACGAAATTTGTTTTAGCTGGACCAACTGACCAACAAGACATTAACATGGTTGTGCGAAAACTAGTTGAGTATGTAATTCTGAAATTTGGGATCACTACTGGGTGACATGGGCAGTAATTTTATAAGTGAGACCATGAAGGGGGTTTGTAAACTGTTGAGGATAGAAAAGGTTCAGACGATGAGCTACCATCCACAATCCTATGGTGCACTGGAGTGCACACATTGTACCTTAACAGAGATGTTGCGGCACTATATTACCTGAGATCAAACCAACTGGGACCACTGGGTATCACATGCCAATTTTGTATACTACACGATACCTCTCAGTACAACGGGGTATGCCCCATTTGAGTGGTATGCCCCATTTTAGTAATTTTTTGACAGGAAATGCAACCTACACGGGTAGCTCTAGAAAAAGCTGGTAAATGTAGTTCATAACTACGAAAATTCCAGCAAAGGATGCAGACGTTGCATCAGGATGCACGTGCAACAACATAAGAGAACAAGGAAAGAAATAAGTTAAACTGTGATAAAACTAAGAACCCCAGATTTTCAGGAAGCATGACTGCATGTTGAATGCATATGAAGAGGATGCACTAAGAAATTGGATAGTCAGTTCTGAGGACCATCTACTGCTGCTGTTGTTAAGGAACCAAATGTGATTTCGATTATGGTGAAAGAAATGTATAAAAGTACATGCAGATCGATAAAAAGAGTTTTTCTGAAGTACAGGGAACAATATGAGAAATAACAGTGAGAAATTTGATATTCAATTAGTGTAAGTGAAATGAAGTGTTATGTACTAGTGTGACCAAATTTTAACCAGCAAGGATTATAAGGGTATGGTCAGTAGGCTGAGAGTTTATTTCTATTACAGATACCAGGGAAACAGGCACTATGGGTGACAACACTTGTTGGGAGCATGCTGATGTCCTGCCTCATGGAACGAGGAAGACCGTCATAAGATGTGTGAATAAAACAGTTCCAGTCTGCACTGGGAATATAGTATGATAACCATGGCATAATTAGTCTCTACAGTACAACTTGGAGAACTGTTAGCTATTTCAGTCTAAGAGAACTTCACGAGAAGTTTGAGCAAACACAACCAGTAGCCAACAGAGCAGTAATGCATTGCCTTATCAAGTTACACCTGATCGAAGTAAGCACAGGCAAGTGCAAAAATGCACAGCAGACTATAAAATGGCATGCAAGGAAAATTATGGAAGCAAAAGAATTAATTGGGGAGTTGGCTAAGTATGAGCAAACAAGGGTAAAATGAGGAATATTAAACTTTATTGGTGTGACTAGCAAGATATTTTTTGGTACACTAGACTAAGACAATGCATCCTTCTTTAAGGGAAAAATAGGTGTGTTAGAAAAGCAACAAAGAGGACTGTTGTGACTGTATAAATAGTGAGTAACTGTAGTAAGATCATCCCTAATGGGGACAAATCAAATGATAAATGCAATGACCAAGAGAGGGCAGATTATTGCTGAAGGGATTACAAAAATGAGCACTCATGTGGAAGGAATGAGAACGGTATGAGCAAGAAGATGCAACATGCCATATTTCTAATACCCTTAACAGAGCAACTAGTGTAACTTGTGGCCATGTTCAAGGAATTGAAATGTGAATACGACTTTTTGATTTCTGCAATAGTGAATGCACAGAAGACTCTATTGGAGCCACACTTGATAAATCCTGTACAGGTTGTTTATGGGAAATCAGCAGGCATCCCACCACCACTTAACCTCATCGATTTAGATAAGGTCCCATCACACAGCTCACTGTCTAAGGGCACTGCAGCACAAAGTATGTGTGTAGCGGGTGGACTACCTCAGGAAGATGTAATTCATACATTTGTTTTAGAATCTGTCATTTCCACCACATTTTTACACATTAATGCTAGTCAGGGTTCCTACAAGTTTCTCCAAGTGTAATCCCCTGATTTCCAGACAAGTTTTAGCATTTTTCCCTGACAAATTTTGAGATATCAAAGGTGAGAAGACTAAGTTGACAATCTGCATTTGTAGCTACGGCAAAACAATAGTGCAAGTGAGAAAATATCTGAAAAAAACTTCCAAGCAGATGGCGTTTCCTGATGTGAGTGAAAATCTTAAGTACTGATATCAACATCTTTTGTAATGAACTGTTTTTAGATGGAGAAAGCAAGCCAAATGGTATGCGTGTTTCATTAAGACCACTGATATTATTTTATTTCGATAAAACTAAACACATTTAGTGACAAAAATACACATTTTCTTGGAGTCGCAAGCCAGATTTAAAAGACCTTCACTGATTTCAGAAATAACGTCAGAAAAAAGTGGGCATCTTGAATAAGGTGTATAAGGTGGGGAAGAATTGTGTAAACTAACACTACAAGAAAGTGAAAATAAAATGTTGGTTCTGCTACATTCGTTATTGTCAGTTATTACCCACTGTGCTCTATCTATTATTTTACATATATTTTGTAATTTTTCTTTCGAGAAATACACTGAACAGCAAAAGAAACTGGTACACTTGCCTAATATCATGTAGAGGCCCTGCAAGCACACAGAAGTGCCGCAACATGACATGGCATGGACTCAACTAATGTCTGAAGTAGTGCTAAAGGGAAGTGACACCATGAATCGTGCAGGGCTGTCCATAAAGCCATAAGAGTATGATGGGCTGGAGATCTCTTCTGAACAGCACGTTGCAAAGTAT
The DNA here is from genome assembly GCF_021461385.2 of Schistocerca piceifrons. Taxonomy (NCBI): domain Eukaryota; kingdom Metazoa; phylum Arthropoda; class Insecta; order Orthoptera; family Acrididae; genus Schistocerca; species Schistocerca piceifrons. Next base: position 140,737,739 of record NC_060149.1, read on the forward strand.
CCCAGATCTGCTGGGGAGTTTGGTGGCCAGTGGAAGTGTTTAAACTCAGAAGAGTGTTCCTGGGGCCACTCTGTAGCAATTCTGGATGTGTGGGGTGTCACATTGTCCTGCTGGAATTGCTCAAGACCATCAGAATGCACAATGCACATGAATGGACGCAGGTGATCACGCAGGATGTTTACAAACGTGTCACCTGTCAGAGTCATATTTAGACATATCAGGGGTCCCATATCACTCCCAACTACTCACGCCCCACACCATCACAGTGTCTCCATCAGCTTGAACAGTCCCCCGCTGACATGCAAGTTCCATGGATTCATGAGGTTGTCTCCGCACCTGTACATGTCCATCTGCTCAATACAATTTGAAACAAGACTTGTCCGACCAGGCGACATGTTTCCAGTCATCAATAGTCCAATGATGGTGTTGACGGGCCCAGGTGAGGCGTAAAGCTTTGTGTCGTGCAGTCATCAAGGGTACACAAGTGGGCCTTCGCCTCCAAAAGCCCATATCGATGATGTTTTGTTGCATGTTTCACATGCTGACACTTATTGATGGCCTAGCATTGAAATCTACAGCAATTTGCGGAAGGATTGCGCTGCTGTCACACTGAACAATTCTCTTCAGTTGTCATTGGTTCCATTCTTGCAGGATCTTTTTCCGGCTGCAGCGATGTGGAGATTTGATGCTTCATGAGATTCCTGATATTCACGGTGCACTCATAAAATGGTCGTATGAGAAAATCCCCACTTCATCGCTACCTTGGAGATGTTGTGTCCTGTCACTCGTGTATAGCACCACATTCGAACTCACTCACATCTTGATAACCTGCCATTGCAGCAGCAGTAACTGATCCAACAACTGCGCCAGACACTTGTTGTCTTATATAGGCGTTGCCAACTGCATTGCTGTATTCTGCCTGTATTTGAATACGCATGCCTATACCAGTTTCTTTGGAGCTTCAGTGTATATGAGTACATAGCATATAACCCCCAGTGACTGGCAGTTTTCTTGTTCTTATTGCCCGTACTTTCTAACTTATAAACTACTTTTGAAGTGCCACAATGTACTAGAACAAATAAAATGTCTATAAAATGCCACACAGTACAACATATTTGCCGTGAGACAGTCCCAATTCCAGAAATCCAGCGCAACTGGCCTCTGAGGAGCACTGCAGTCCTGGGTCCATGGATAAACCTTGAAAATCTACTGCATTACACTACACACACAGACAGACACAGCTTGCCGGCAAATCAGTGAGACTAGATCCAACAGGGAGGGCCTGCATATTAGTAGGAACCCGAATGGCTTCAGATCAGCAGGCCCAATCCATTAGTTACCTGCAGAAATGGCCTGGGGTTTTGGCCCGTCACAGAAATCCACTCGTGTGACCAGCTATTCACGAGCCACAGACAACGTGTTGATGAAATGAGACCACGGTGATCAATACATGCAAAAGATAACTTGTTCAAATACTCTTAGAATCAATAATAATGAGGATAGGTAGCAAGTCACCGTAAAGATGACCTCTGAGCCACAGACAGCCAAGTAGAAAACACAATCTCAAACTCGCAACTAAATTTTCAGCCGTAGCTTTTGCCAGAAAACGAGATTACACACACAGTCACCCAGACGCAACTTAAGCACACGACTGCCGTCTCTAGCCACTGCGTCTACAGTCTCTGAGAATCGGATACAAACAAACCCACTCCTCATGGCCCCCCTGCCTCTCATTGGTAGCTGCCAGGCTAGCAGCAAGAAGTGGTGGCAGCACTGACTGCAAGCTGAGGGGAGTGGTAGAAAGGAGAGAAACAGTAGTAATGAGGGAGTAGGGAAGGGGTGGGGTGCATGTACCCTGCTGCACCTGGCCAGCAACAATGCATGACACCTCAGTAAACAAACCATTTCATCTACTGAGACAAAAACGCGATTGTTCCAGTGTTTTCTCACATTTCCCTGATGTTTGAAATTCCCCGATTTCCAGAACCTGTGGCAACCCTGCTAGTATTTGAATAAAATGTAGTAATTGGTAACTTGTGCAATCAGTATAACACTGAAATAGTGATTGATTGTAATGATGTTTTAAAAACAATTTAGTTTTGCGACCAAAACATAACCAACTCTTTTGTTTTTGCTCCTCAGGTGTAATTACCCCCATGTTGGAAACCACTGTTCTACTCGATAGAACAATTTCTGAGGAAACAGTTAGCATATTTTGCTGATAAAGTATGCTATAATTGAAAAACTGACGCATTCCACTTCACAATTGCGATCCAAAGAACATCCAAATAACCAGCTAACTAACTGGTTTGAAAAAATCCACATTGAACTGAGTCCCACTGTAACTGGTCATGCAAGTCAGTTCAGAGTTTAAAGGAAGGCAAGAGACCACAATAGAACTACACCACAAAGCACTGTGGTGCTCAAAGCAATCTTCAGATTGAAGACAGCTTTACTTTATTACTTATGAAACACAGTTCTTTCCCTGCCAGAATTTAACCAAACGTCAGGGGCAACTACAAACAAGAGATAAGAGTAGAGTCAGTCATCAGTAAACAAAAAGTGCTGTGAGATCCACCTCTTTAGGCAAATGATGACTCATGATAATATGAGTACAAGACAGTTTGCTACCTCAGCACTGTTTCACTCTATAATGGATAAAATAAGGAAAGGGAACACCAGTTAAACTACAAAACACAGCGTAAAGCATTTATTCTTGTACTTTATGTATGAAATATGAGGATACTTCACACATGAAGTTTAACAGAAACTACACGATTGGCATATGTAAGCAATTAACCTCGAAATGATCCTTACTAGAAAGACTGTCGTTCTCTGTTTGAGCCTTACAGAGGCATTTCCATTTTCAGGAATAATGTCATGTATTGTGAACTGTTACTACATGGGATATTAAATACCTCTGTAACATTTATACTTTCTTTCATGACTTTGATTTGCCCTACAGAAACGTCAGTTTATGCTGGTAGTTTCTAGCATGATGTTTTCGACGCCAAAATGAATGTACAATTCCGTAATGAACAACTATATCCATTACTATTAATACTCTGTACAAGCTTGAAACCTAGCTAAAAACTAGATGTGCAGAGCACGTGCCAGTCAAAATCTCTATCAACTTTCCAGGTGTCAGTATTCAGCTTCTATAGTGACTTGACAGAGCCCTTTTAAATACTTACCACTTACTATTTGTGTGAAGCAAATGTTTGCCTCAATGATGTCACTTTTATTTACATAACTGTTCCAGTATTATGCCATAAAGTTTGCCTGCAAAGTGTAACTATGTAAAAAGAAGACAGAGGTGTTTTTTTTTTAACAAAACTCCTGTGTTACCTCAAGCATTATTGGACATGGATGACAAAAAACAGGATTCTACCTGTAAGGTATATTTGTGATGTAGTCAGTTTAATCAACAATTTGCATCATACCAGTAAGTATGTGCAATATGGAATGTACAAACTTGTAAAAATATCAACAGATTCCAAGCTTTGAAATGAAGCTATTGACAATGGTCATACAATTATCAGCCATCAGCAACAGGAGTATGACTCAATTTTCATATATGTTCAGGTCCTTAGTACATCACACAACTTTGTTATTGTAGTGGCACGTGATTTGCCTATCCAGTTTGGTCTCTTCTCAAATAACATTCTGTTAAGGACATATCATATGGAACTGGGGACACACTGATGGTTTGGCGAAGTTGGGGAAAACTCGTACATGGCATCTCACAAAATCAGAATTAAGATATTTGCAGGGAGCCTTTACATGAATGAGGATGTTACTATTTGACTTTCGTGTGTTAAATTCATACTACATGCCTTATGTCTACAATGTTACACCCTTGTGTCCACAAGTTGTCTTCAGATTACTCCCAAAATACGTCATCTTTGTAAAAGCTGTTTCAAGTTTAATATGATAGTGGCAACTACAATCAACACTCTTGAGCATGGTTTGGAATCCACTTTAAACTGTAGGTACCCCTAAAAGTAGTTGGGTGAGTCACAAAGGATGGAGGAAGAAACAGTATACCACGCCATATAAGTGTACAGCATTGGGGTTTCCAAACCAAGCTTTGGATTGATGACAGTTTTACCTCTTACCAACTTTACAGTCACTTTTGAATTCTGTACTTAGCATTGGCTCCAATTGATTTCTGTGTTTGCACTGTGGTGCACATAGCTGCAACAAGCAAAGTATGCCCCAATTTGATTGAAGTCTGTTGTTTCTGGATAAAATGTTCTCGGTTAACTTGCTGTTTCAAAATCCCAAGCTTTTAATGACTATCAACATCGTCATCATGGGCTAGGTCTGACTGTCATGAGGTTTCCACTTTTATGCATCTGCATACATACTCAGCAATCCACTGTACAGTGCATGGCAGAGGGTACCACATACTTCCTGTTGTTCTTGCAAATAGAGCGAGGGAAAAATAACTGCCTATAAGCTTTGTAAAAGCCCTAATTTTTCTCATCTCTTAGTGGTCGTTACTTACAATGTACATTGGTGGCAGTAGAATTGTTCTGCAGTTGGCTTCAAATGCTGGTACTCGAAATTTCTTCAATAGTGCTTCGTGAAAAGAATGTCATCTTCCCTCCAGTGATTCTAATTTGAGTTCACAAGGCATCTCCGTAGTACTTACATGCTCATTGAATCTACAGGTAACAAATCTAGCTAGATGGCTCTGAATTTCTTTGATGTCTTCCTTTAATCTCACCTGGTCGTGATCCCACAAACTCAAGCAGTGCTCAAGAATGGGTCACACTTGTGTTCTATACGGCGTCTCCATTATAGATGTGTTACACTTTCTCAAAATTGTCCCAATAAAACGAAGTTGACCATTCGTCTTCGCTACTAGCAATCTGATGTACTCGTTCCATTTCATATCACCTTGCATTGTTACGCTTATATATTTTGTGACTGTGTCAAGCTGTTCACCCTGTCTGTCAAGGTGGTACTCTGTGATTAGGGAAGCAGTGGAAATTATATTATGTGATAACATTAATAGAGACTGGCTATGAACTTAGTGACACATGTAAACATGAACTCCATAAAGAAAGATGACACAGGAAGACTTCTTAAAGTTCACCAACTGATATGAGTCATGTCACTTGAGCAAATCTGGATGCAGACGGTGCCACCTAAGCATTTGGCATACCCGTGATATCATCATCATGACTTAATCTAAGCAATAGGATGCTGCCCTGTTGGCATAAAATTGGGAGCCGCAACAGTTTCACAACAGCCCATGACGACGATGATAGGGGGCAGTTATTGAAAGCTTGAGATTTTATCAGAATTTGACACATTAAGTTAACCAATAACTTTTTATCCTATACCACAGTGTGCTCTAATAGTTGTTCCTACTATTAAGTAACTATGTATCAGTCACCATGTCATTAATTACCAACAGTAAGGACATAACCAGTTAGGGGCAGCTGCACCTTTCACCCTCCCCATACAAAAATTATGACCTTTGCAAGTGAAACTTGTGTCCTTCCCTGCCATATAATAAAAAAAAAAAAAAATAATAATAATAATAATAATAATAAAAAAAAAGAAAAGGCTCTGAGCACTATGGGACTTAACTTTTGAGGTCATCAATCCCCTAGAACTTAGAACTACTTAAACCTAACTAACCTAAGGACATCACACACATCCATGCCCAAGGCAGGATTCGAACCTGCAATCATAGAAATCACACGGCTCCAGACTGTAGCGCCTAGAACCGCTCGGCCGGCCCCTGCCCCACAAACATGTCACTTCAGTTATCAGTTTGAAGAAAGTTGCATTATGGAATGTTTGTAACCTAATAGTAAGTGTATAAATATTTTGCCATTATTCTTCTTGTAACTGAAAATCTCTGGCTCTGGGTTCTAAAAGTTTCCCTTTGTGTTGTACATTTAAATTGTGCTGTTTTTCTTGTTACCCACTGGCGAATGTGTATATAGGAAATATTTGCATGTTTCAATGTTACCTGCTGCCCAATAACAAAATAATTTTTTTAAAATATCGCGCAAGCTACACACACTCAGTTCATCACACTGTGGTGGGTACGTATTATAAATTAGTAGTCTTAGTATGTTTGGTGAGTCAAAAACAGTGTTTCTATAGTTTTGATTTTTATTTTTTAAGAATGTGTGCCCTGGTCCCTCCACTCGCCCCCTTTCCACGAAATTAATGAGGTGTGGCAGCCAAATACCCCACGCTTCACCAGATCCTAGGTACACTCTTGACTAATGGTATTGATATCTGACATTACATATTTGAAACACTAATGACTGGGGAACCAGTAGAAATACCCATACATTTGTAGTTGCTAACATTTTAGTTTGTTCCCTCAACTTAGTAATACATTCAATGTATCACTCAAGCAAGGAATAATTCCTGAAAGGCTTAAGTACGTAGTTGTAAAATCACTGCACGAGATGGGAGATATTGCTAACTACTGGCCAGTCTCACTACTGGGAGTTTTTCCACAGTTTCAGAGAAACCAATGCATGCTAGGACTGTTAAATACCTTAATGTGTATAATACTATCAGCTAAGGTTGGTTCATATTTCAGAAGTAGTTACCAACAGAAGATGCAATATTTGCATTTGTGTCAATATTTTGTAGTCCAACAAAAAATTAAGATGATTGGAATATTTTGTGACCTATCAAAAGCATTTGACAGTATCAGTTAGCAAATACTTTTACATAAAGCTACATACCTAAGTGTAGGTTGTGCAGCAGGAAAGTGACCAATTCTGGATCCCCTACTTTCTATTAAAGATCTACCTCTTTGTAGAGATAGATGAATACTGTTAGTCACGAGTGTATCTAGGATCTGGTGAGGGGAGGGGAGGGGTGGGGTGGGGTGGGGTGGGGTGTTTGGCTGCCATCTCTCATTAATTTCGTGGAAGGGGGTAGAGTGTACGGACCAGGGCACACATTCTTACAAAATAAAACTCATTTCTGGTGATGACGCTATGATACTTATTGAATTCATTAGACAAACTTGAGGCATCAGCTAATAATATTTTCGGGTATACTGTGAACTTTGTTACTTACAGTAAAACCACATTCACCTCTAAAGATGAAGAAATTGTTGAAAAACTGGGTGACCCACAGATAGCTACAGTGGATACTTCAAAATACCTGGGCTTACATATTGACAGCAAATTTAACTGGTAAAACCACAACCTAGACCTTTGCAAAAGACCGAGTTATACAACTTATGCTTTACACCTTCTTTACTTTCATAGTAATATGGAAATTAGTAAATCACCTTATTATGGTTTTTTCATGCCATTATGGCTTATGCTATTATATTTTGGGCTACTAGCTAGAAAAATGCTATTTGCATAGAAAAGAGCCTTAAGAATCATAAGTGGAGTTCATCACATACAGAAATCTCTTTAAGGAGTTTTAAATTGTCACATCCACTGAACAATATTCTCCCTTATGTGTTTCATAAAAGGGGGAGAAAGCCCCTTTCTAAACGTAATAGTGTGTATCTTAGTCATGACACTGTAAGAAAAAAATGATTCCAAAATGCCATTTTCACTCTGCAGCAGACAGTGTGCTGGTGTGAAACTTCCTGGCAGATTAAAACTCTATGCTGGACCGAGACTCAAAGTTGGGACCTTTGCCTTTTGCGGGCAAGTGCTCTACCACCTGAGCTACCCAACTGCATTTCACGACCTGTCTTCACAGCTTTACTTTCACCAGTACCTCGTCTCCTATCGTCCAAATTTCACAGAAGCTCTCCTGCAAACCTTGCAGAATTAGCACTCGTGGAAGAAAGGCTATTGCGGAGACGTGACTTAGACACAGCCTGGGCGGAAGTAAAGATGTGAGGGCGGGTCATGAGTCGTGCTTGGGTGATATCCACTAACAGCATGCAAACCTGAATATGATACTGAAGGGGGTCCATTTCAGAGGCTTTAAGATTTTTAATGCCTTCCCTTCACAAATTAAGTGTTTGGGTCATTTTACACTACAGGAAAGTTCCTGAACTACATTGTGTAGAATCCACATACCCAGCATATGAAATTATTTAGTATTATTTTTATAATACCATAGAACCTAACACTAATGAACTTGTAAAACTGACATGTTCTATGTCCTGTGATATATTCATAACTTGGGACACTGGAACATGAAATAAATAAACACAATTCACCCAATCTAAATTAAAACCTAGACATAATGTATAGTTTCTATTAAAATATAGATCAACTGTCAGTGCTTCTGCATGTGAAGGCAGTAATGAACACATTTCCACAGAGCTGCAAGTGCATTGCACTACACTCTTCTGCATGGAGTCACATTACAAAATTTTATATATGTATATAAATCTGATTATTTATTAACAAAATAGTTTACATGTCATTGCATCACTATTCCAAATATTGTGAGGCTTTCAACCTCCTAAACAAATAGTTGTACAGATTTTCTTTTTTATTGCAACTAAGGAAAGTTAAAGCCCAACACCAGTCAAAATTCGAATTACATTCAGTGATGAATGCTACGTGGTATAATTTGAATGTGCTGTAGTAAATATTGGGGAAATTCCTCTAATTGATGGTTTTAAACTGTTCACAATCGAGCTCCTGCGTGAAGGAGAGCTGTTTGGACAAGTTTCCAGAAGAAACAAGTTTCAGAATACTGACCAAACCCACACCATCGTAGTTTACAACTTTTAGAATACTTAGAGGCCCAGGTTGGCCAATCAATTGTGTGGATTATACTGCCACCATCACTACTTTGCATACTTCCACTACAGATTCGATATACATTCCTGATAACCATTGACATCTTTAACAGAGCACAACAGTTTATAGGCTACTTCATTTCCATTATCTAATCTTCATGCATCTGTGCCTACCTCCATAATAACTGATGTCATTTGGCCATTGTACAAATGTGCAGTCACAAACAACTGATCTCCATTTTAATTACTGTGTGATGAACTATACAGCTTCAAACAATTATTTCCCAGTACTATACTCCATTAATAGTGTGCTTCCAGATGTTCTGACAAGTTATTGTTTCCATTTTAAAAACAAGAACACCATTCATGGACCTAACTTTAGGCCTGTTGTGACTGGCCAACTACTGTTTAGGTGGTATATGAAATTTATCAATTAAAAAAAAATTAAAATCAATTTATTAAAATATTGGTCATCGCATCTACCAGAGCAGGAAACCACAGAATTTGCACTTCATCGAATATCAGTGCGAATTTTAAAAACAGATGAACATCATAGAATGTAGGGAATTGAACTCTTGCTGTAAATAGGTGTGCATACCAACCATAGTTCAGACTGGTTGAGTCCAGTTAGTGAGTACACGTAACAGCAAAACTTGAAGAAGCTTAAGATGACAGCTTGATTGGTTGTTGAAATACTGTGCATAAAATAAAAATAATAACAGGACACCTGGAAGCACAACACTAATAACACTATGAAAATCTGAGCAATGTCAGCACTTCATTCTACAAAATGTTCCCCAATGTGCCCCAGTTGAATTAGCTCTGCCAAGGAAAAAAGTCCACTTCTCAGTGTTAACCTTCCCAACAAGGTGTCAAAATGAACAAGTTATACCTACCAAAATGAATTTTCACTCTGCAGTGGCGAGAGTGCTGATCTGGAACTTCCTGGCAGATTAAAACTGTGTGCCAACACCATTTTAAGCTGCCAGGCATTTTCAGATCAGCACACACTCCACTGCAGACTGATAATTCATTCTGGAAACTACCCCCTAGACTGTGGCTAAGCAATGTCTCCACAATAGGCTTTCTCCCAGTACTAGTCCTGCAAGATGTGCAGAGAAATTTTGAAGGCAAGAGGAGATGTACTGGCAGAAGTAAAGCTGTAAGGGTGGGTCATGAGTCATGCTTGGGTAGTTCTGTCAGCAGACAACTTGCCCACAAAAGGCAAAGGTTTCAGCCCTGATCCCGTACACAGTTTTAATCTGCCAGAAAGGTTGAAGCTGTAGTTATGTTCGCTAAAATCAAACATCAACGAACAGCAGCAAGTATTATGTGCCATGCACATATTGAATGGGCAATGCAATGAAAATCAAAAACACCTGAGGAAGAGGTTGCAGTTGAGACAGACTGAGGAAGCCAAGCCAAAAATTGCTGTTCTTTATATTGGTCCAATACCCAGTTGTAATGTTAAAAGAATCTAGATCTCCAAAAGCCAGTGTCTGTCACATTACAGATGAGTGTGGCACCTGAAGACAGCTATCTGATCATCTATAAATATTGTGTGTTAAATGGAAACAGTGGAACACCCAGAAGCACATGATTAATCACGGCAAAGAACTACGAGACATCAAACTGTACTCCATTGTTTGTTACATCTTTGATCTTCACTGAGGAAGCAAACATCCTCCACTCAGATTTGGATCTAGTACAAAAAAAAATCAAGCACCTTATTAATGTACAGCTATACTCTACAAATCCCTATTAAGATCAGGGTAGCACTTTTTATTCTGCCTTCTATATCTGTGTTTACCCAGTCTGTTCCCACATGGAATATGAGAAAACTAACTTCTTATACACATTAGTGTGTGTCAGTGTTACGTATAGTGATTTAATCGAGTGTGTGAAAAATCAAGATTGTTCAGACTCCTTGGGGGCAAATAACCTTAAACCATTCTGAAAAGAAATCACCTATTCTGCACGACAATGAAAATTAAAGCTTCAATTGTTACCATTTTTACAAGTTTTCTACAAATATGCTGTTCATCATAGAACTGGCTTTGAAGGGCCTTATACAAATTCAGTGACAATGTAGGTTTTGAAGCAGGTCTTGATACACAAAAGAGGTAATTTACCCGATTTGTGCAGTGTGTCCATTACCATTTTTCCCCAATTTTTGTAGAATTAAAACTGGCATGTTAACTGAAGGTATGGGGAATTTACTAACATTTTCCATTTCTCTCTCGGCAAGCAATTTCCAAATTCTCTCATAAAGCAGAGGTGTAACAGTCTGAAAGTTCTTTGACTGCTTTTAAGATTAGCATTTGGGAAGGACACATCCTAAAAATGAAGGGGAGAAAAATCTTGACAAATTACAATAGGTAACGTGTAAACTTTCTGTAAAAGTTTGTGTGTGTTTCAATCATGTCATTGAGGGATCCATTAGCTTTTAGGGGACATGGAGACTATTCCTAAGACCATGGCAAGATTCAGTATAGGAAATTTCTCACTCAGGAGCATTGAAAAATGTCCATATTCTACAGAATCTTATAATTTGTCTATAGAAAAAGAAATAGGACTACAAAATCTAAATTTGTCTGTAGAAGTAGTGAATATGACTGCACTCTTGAAGACTAAACAAATCAAAGAAACTTTAGTGTTGATATACACACACAACCAAAGGATTGTTCCAAATCAGTTCATTTACCTGCCACGACATGCTACTACTACTACTACTACTTAGACCAAGTTAATAGGAACAAAACTGCATATTTAAAAACCACAACACAAATCTCAGTTTAGTTCTTCAGAATCTAATTTAATGTTCCATAGAACTAAAGCTTTTCTCCTCTTAATAATCATATCTTGTCATTCAGTCAAGAATACTTATGTAGATTACACTACAAATGCAGATCTTGTGAAAATGTGTATTTACATTGGTAGTAATATTCTGGTTGTGGAAAAGATTAGTCAAGCTCATTAAAACTTCACATTTCCTAGGAAATACTCAAAAATTACAATTACCTCATTAGCCATAAATATACACTAAAAGTCTCGTGGCTCTTAGTGTCTACCTTCCTCTTTGGTGGCATTGCAGCATTTGGCTTGCCAGTTGTGCCAATTTTTCCACACTGCTGCTCATCTGATATGAGGCCAGCTGAATTCAGTTCCTGAATGTCTTCAATTCCAACACTATTTCAAGTGTTGCAGTCCAAGCATTGATACACCATAGAAATGGTACACCAACAACTACACTTAGGACTTGCTCATCACTAGACACTAACAGCCAGTACAATACCGATGTTAGCCATGGCACTACTTTTTCAAGCTCAAAAGAAATTGTGTTTATCAGTGAATGGTGTTGCAGACCTCCCTTTCAGCATCTCAACATTCTCTTAACAGCAAAGTGCTTCATTGGACTAAGTCAAAGCTTCCATGCAACCATGAATTATTAACTATGCTCATATTAGAGTTTCTCGTAAGAGAAGCTTGGAAAACTCCAAGTTTGAAGCACACATCTTTCCCATCCACAACTACCAGCCTGGGACACTGCACTCATTTGATTGGGTCAGTCAAGCCTACAGTTTGACCACATTGCTTTAGTATGATGTACTAGGCAAACCAGAATTTGGTTCAGACAAATCTTTGGCATAGTGCTTCAGAACTAATGATTGATTCATGGATTTGAAACTATAGGATCTATTGGCACAATGCCTAATATCACTAAAATAGTGGTCAGTTTTTATGTACCAAGCTGTCTACCGTGGCAGTGAAACTAGCACTTATACTGGTTATGTCTTCACATAAATTGCACGTATGGAAGTGGAGGAGAAATGGCAACTTGACATGTATGCTTAGGGACATATTCTAAATGCCAAGTATGTCACCAGTGTATGACCAACTGCCAATAGTTCATCCCAGCAAAAATTACACCCACTGCCAATGTCACCCAGTCCTACTCAAATTACTTTGAGATTTTTTACACAAATATTTTAATAGAAATTATTTTCACCGGCATCTTCAGGTGCGACATCCTAAAACGACAGAAGGAATTTAATTACTTGATGCCTAACTGCAGATGTTAAACAACAAAAAATTAATTTACAATAATAAATGCTTTCCTGCAACAAATTTCAAACGAACATACCTGCACTTCTAAAAAATCTGCAGTCCTGCAAGGCATGGCAGTTTCATAAGCATTGTGGTTAGTTTAACACCCCTTTACATTCCACACAGTTTCACTTCGTACACTGTCACAATCTTTTGCCCTCTTCAGTTTTTAAAAATTATCAAACCAATATGTTCTGCCATGCTTTCTGTAGTCAGGCAATTAGGTATTTTTTAACATAACCTCTGCTATATTTATTCAGCAATCAACAATTGCTGCTTTTCTCCAACCATGTGCTGTTTTTTTATAATGTATGTACTAAATAGAGATATCTGACAAAATGTTTGGCAAACTGGTTCCACGAGTATGACTCAGTATTGCAAGAGGATTAATTTGTCCTCGCTCTAGAGTTCTTCACCTGATTGTGATTCCCATATTGACAACTTTCCTTGCTCTACTTATTTCCAGAATATTGCACAAAATGACGAAACGAACATGTTTCATCCAGATATTAAATTAATGAAATTCCAAAAACAAACCTGGTAAATTGAGGCATTTGCTTCTGTTTTGTAATATGTAGCCTCTAGTTTTAGCTGCTACAGTAGGCTATATTACTTTTTTTCCAGTCTCAGATTCCAATATCCTATCTCATACTAAGGTATATTTTAACTAGTCACCTCAGATTGAACCTTAGCTCTTTGTTACACATGCTGCTTTCACAAACTATGAAGAAATTTCTTACAGTAAGTTATATTCTGTCAATGGCATATAGGGATAGTCAGACTTGCTTTTTGTGTTTCCTATCATTGCCAATCTGATTATCGCAGCATGCCCACTTTACATACACTCCTAGAAATGGAAAAAGAACACATTGACACCGGTGTGTCAGACCCACAATACTTGCTCCGGACACTGCGAGAGGGCTGTACAAGCAATGATCACACGCACGGCACAGCGGACACACCAGGAACCGCGGTGTTGGCCGTCGAATGGCGCTAGCTGCGCAGCATTTGTGCACCGCCGCCGTCAGTGTCAGCCAGTTTGCCGTGGCATACGGAGCTCCATCACAGTCTTTAACACTGGTAGCATGCCGCGACAGCGTGGACGTGAACCGTATGTGCAGTTGACGGACTGAGCGAGGGCGTATAGTGGGCATGCGGGAGGCCGGGTGGACGTACCGCCGAATTGCTCAACACGTGGGGCGTGAGGTCCCCACAGTACATCGATGTCGCCAGTGGTCGGCTGAAGGTGCACGTGCCCGTCGACCTGGGACCAGACCGCAGCGACGCACGCCGAGACCGTAGGATCCTACGCAGTGCCGTAGGGGACCGCACCGCCACTTCTCAGCAAATTAGGGACACTGTTGCTCCTGGGGTATCGGCGAGGACCATTCACAACCGTCTCCATGAAGCTGGGCTACGGTCCCGCACACCGTTAGGCCGTCTTCCGCTCACGCCCCAACATCGTGCAGCCCGCCTCCAGTGGTGTCGCGACAGGCGTGAATGGAGGGACGAATGGAGACGTGTCGTCTTCAGCGATGAGAGTCGCTTCTGCCTTGGTGCCAATGATGGTCGTATGCGTGTTTGACGCCGTGCAGGTGAGCGCCACAATCAGGACTGCATACGACCGAGGCACACAGGGCCAACACCCGGCATCATGGTGTGGGGAGCGATCTCCTACACTGGCCGTACACCACTGGTGATCGTCGAGGGGACACTGAATAGTGCACGGTACATCCAAACCGTCATCGAACCCATCGTTCTACCATTCCTAGACCGGCCAGGGAACTTGCTGTTCCAACAGGACAATGCACGTCCGCATGTATCCCGTGCCACCCAACATGCTCTAGAAGGTGTAAGTCAACTACCCTGGCCAGCAAGATCTCCGGATCTGTCCCCCATTGAGCATGTTTGGGACTGGATGAAGCGTCGTCTCTCGCGGTCTGCACGTACAGCACGAACGCTGGTCCAACTGAGGCGCCAGGTGGAAATGGCATGGCAAGCCGTTCCACAGGACTACATCCAGCATCTCTACGATCGTCTCCATGGGAGAATAGCAGCCTGCATTGCTGCGAAAGGTGGATATACACTGTACTAGTGCCGACATTGTGCATGCTCTGTTGCCTGTGTGCCTGTGGTTCTGTCAGTGTGATCATGTGATGTATCTGACCCCAGGAATGTGTCAAAGTTTCCCCTTCCTGGGACAATGAATTTACGGTGTTATTTCAATTTCCAGGAGTGTAGATACCCTTAAACCAATAAAAACCAAGCTACAACAAGGAATTTCAGTGGTTGTGGCAGAATCAGTGGCCATATATCCTATTATACAGTTAAAACCAACATTACTGGGTTATTTTTGAAATTTATATTTTAACACCATTACATAGCTCTGGGAAGATTTAGCTGCAACACTTGTTAATGTTTTATAGTGAATGCCCAGACTGCTAGAACTAGTTTTCCCTATTACCATATAATAATGGAATGGAAACTGCCAAGACAGTGTACATTACATTCCTGGCCTCTGAGAAGTGACTCACTTCTACTAAAGTTTTGACAATGACATATTGCATTACACTATTCATTGAGAACTGAAACCAAAGCCTAATTCAAAACAGTGGGAATACTGTAACTACTTCTACAAGGACCTGACAAATGTGCATTTATCAAATACAGCAATTCAAATCCACGTGTACTGTACCAAATTTACCTTCCACAGTAACATGGGATAATGTAGGCCGATTCTTATTTTGTTGCAGTGTACACAACATTTTTCATAAAATTATTTATAATGTGTTGACATGAAAACTTATGAAGCCTACAAACTGTTAGAATTGTTCTTTGGCATACAACGTGACTTGTTGACAGCATTTCAAGGGAATTCTGTCAAAATTAAATTGTATA
The DNA here is from genome assembly GCF_021461385.2 of Schistocerca piceifrons. Lineage (NCBI taxonomy): Eukaryota > Metazoa > Arthropoda > Insecta > Orthoptera > Acrididae > Schistocerca > Schistocerca piceifrons. The sequence goes on from NC_060149.1 coordinate 140,753,457, forward strand.
ACCACAAAAAGCTTCATTATTACAAGAAGAGTGAAATGTAACACCACTTAGAACCCATCAGACTGGAATTTACTTCACTGTATGGACCACTTAATACCCTTGTGAGGCCCAAGAAAACATACGGTTGTGAAAAATTTGCAGTACTGAGAAGGCAAGATGCATTGTGGGCACTAACCATTCTGCAAATAAATTTCCAGTGTAATTAGAACTACAATTCTCTTATTTAATACATAAATTCCAGACAGTAGCTACACCTTTTTCAACTGTCAACTTTCATTGTATGCCATATCTGAAACAGCTTTTATTAAGTTTTCAAGCAGTCCCAAATCATATCAGCTGTCACTTTTCCGACAATACCTTAAGGCTCTTGTGGGTACACCACAGAAACACCTGTAACCTGAAATTCATGTGGCACCCTGAAAGTAAATTTATATTGTCATATCCATTGTTACAATTTATCATCTTCCAACCTCAGTATCAAATGAGTTATTCAAAATGCAAATTGAAACCTCAAGCTAGCCCACCCTGTGATGCACCACAACTTTAAGATCTAAGATTTTTTTTTCAATGCCTTACAAGGTTATACATCATTTCAATTTTCTTGACCAATCAATGCCAAAAACATGTCACACCAATACAGTTAAATACTGATTGGACTAAGAGGCATCTGAATAAAATACCACTAAAAAAATCATGTATTGGAGTTAAATTATGTTCACAGTTCTCAAATACCACAAAGATCATTAGAAAGTAGTAATGTAGTTGTTCCACATGTTCCATTTATTATATTAACACAAATGATAATTCCTTGAAACGTAGAATTTAAATAAGTTTTTACTAAACAGGGAAACTGGATTGAGGAGGAAAATATGGTAAATAAATGCAAAGAGACTCCAATATCACCAGTATAAACACTGGCACCATACATAAATGTTCTTGTGGATTTAAAAACTTTACATATGTTAATATAAAATAGTATGCATCCCAATAATTTACACAGTGACATGTGAACATGACTACTCCTGCTGGATTTGCACATACATTCAAGAAAATGTACAACACACACTCATATCTCTATTCTTATCTTCTAATGAGACTGAAAATACAAAGCGTAGTTTTATTGCCAAATGAGAACACACTCAACAGTAAAATTTCAGACACAGGATTTCTATATTTCAAGATTACAGATACTTGAAATGGTAATATGCAACCACTTACAACTACTGTACATCCAAAAGAAACATTACAACTACAGTGAAACTGCTGTGAAATTTTGAACCAAAAAACAAAAATGTAGATAGGGTTGGTAAGTCAACTATCCTGTAAATTATTCATATATCAGTGAAATACTAGCTATCAGTAGCTAAATTTTAACACTGGACTTGTCCCCATGGTTCAGATGTTTGACAGATCAGCTAAGTCTTTAAATGTTCTCAAACTGACAGTGAAAGTGTGGAGAGTAATAGTATTTCAATCTTTTACAATTTTAAACATGTGGAAAAAACTTTAAATATTTATACTTAGAACAACATAACATTATATAGTCAATCTTAAATTTTATAATAACAATTAAAGCCATTAAGGATAAACTAAGTCACTACATAAATCAATGAATCATGAGTGGCTGTAAGCATCACATACTCATATTCAGCAGCCTAGCATTTACCCAATTTCAAACCACTCATTCAGGATTACATTCTCTTATCCACATTATCTGTGGCTGAATAAACAATTACACACAAGTAATATACATAAGGACTATCTCACATGGTAATGCTTTTCCTGTAACTTACCCACATTTTTTTTCTAAAATGAAAAACCTTTACAGAAGGTGGTTAAATATTTGACACACACACACACACACACACACACACACACACACACACACACACACACACACACACACACACACACAACTTATAACCACATCATCTGACTTCTATCTGCAGGATAGCACAGTACAGCTTGTAACTTTGGAATGGCAAAGTTGACAATTTTGATATTAACAAAACAATAAGTGAAAATGAAAGTTGAGTATCAGAAATACATATTTAAGTATTACGCATTCCGGATCTTTCCCGGGACATAGTTTTTATCAATAACTGGTTCCTGCAAGAACATGTGAAGGCATCGCTCATTTTGGGCAAGTGGATGACCTGCAATCCTGGCAAAAGAAATTATAAATGAAACAGACGGCATATGTATACTTTGACGAAAACTTAATTTCTTTAATTACATACTTGTTTACAAAGCTTTCCAGTCCTTTTCTTCGGTCCTCTATAAAATCTTCTTCAAATATACCATCATCCCCTCTGAATGGCATCTGACGCTTCCAAGCTTTGCCTGGCAAAGGAGGCACAACGATCTGAAAGTAAGACAGTGCCATATAAATAAGGTTTATATGGTAACAACATTTTTCAATATTCAAGTGTGCATCTCGATAACTTGGCTCTAGCAAGGCAATCTTAACCTTGGAAAGGTTGAAAAATAAAATCAGCCAACCATTTGCAAATTAAGGTTTATTGGAACAATTTACCTAGGTCTCAATTTTTAAACTGCCTTCTTCAAAAGGTGTAATGTACCTTTCTATGTCACATGCTGATTAAGTAAATTGAATGAAGAACAGCTAGTCATGTGAGACATCCACCTTGACCTTCAAGTGGACGCACTCTTTATAATACGACCAGACACATGGTATACTTTGTACACATGTAAAAAATAGCTGTCTACATTACAAGGGTAAACATGTATGGCAAAATCAGTTCAATCTTACTTTAATCAAACAAAAGAAAGTTACTTTACACACACTAAATCACTGTTCCATTGTTGTTGTTGTTGTGGTCTTCAGTTCTGAGACTGGTTTGATGCAGCTCTCCATGCTACTCTATCCTGTGCAAGCTTTTTCATCTCCCAGTACCTACTGCAACCTACATCCTTCTGAATCTGCTTAGTGTATTCATCTCTTGGTCTCCCTCTACGATTTTTACCCTCCACGCTGCCCTCCAATACTAAATTGGTGATCCCTTGATGCCTCAGAACATGTCCTACCAACCGATCCCTTCTTCTGGTCAAGTTGTGCCACAAACTTCTCTTCTCCCCAATCCTATTCAATACTTCCTCATTAGTTATGTGATCTACCCATCTAATCTTCAGCATTCTTCTGTAGCACCACATTTCGAAAGCTTCTATTCTCTTCTTGTCCAAACTATTTATCGTCCATGTTTCACTTCCATACATGGCTACACTCCATACGAATACTTTCAGAAATGACTTCCTGACACTTAAATCTATACTGGATGTTAACAAATTTCTCTTCTTCAGAAACGCTTTCCTTGCCATTGCCAGCCTACATTTTATATCCTCTCTACTTCGACCATCATCAGTTATTTTACTCCCCAAATAGCAAAACTCCGTAACTACTTTAAGTGCCTCATTTCCTAATCTAATTCCCTCAGCATCACCCGACTTAATTAGACTACATTCCATTATCCTTGTTTTGCTTTTGTTGATGTTCATCTTATATCCTCCTTTCAAGACACTGTCCATTCCATTCAACTGCTCTTCCAAGTCCTTTGCTGTCTCTGACAGAATTACAATGTCATCGGCGAACCTCAAAGTTTTTATTTCTTCTCCATGAATTTTAATACCTACTCCGAATTTTTCTTTTGTTTCCTTTACTGCTTGCTCAATATACAGATTGAACAACATCGGGGAGAGGCTACAACCCTGTCTTACTCCCTTCCCAACCACTGCTTCCCTTTCATGTCCCTCGACTCTTATAACTGCCATCTGGTTTCTGTACAAATTGTAAATAGCCTTTCGCTCCCTGTATTTTACCCCTGCCACCTTTAGAATTTGAAAGAGAGTATTCCAGTCAACATTGTCAAAAGCTTTCTCTAAGTCTACAAATGCTAGAAACGTAGGTTTGCCTTTCCTTAATCTTTCTTCTAAGATAAGTCGTAAGGTCAGTATTGCCTCACGTGTTCCAGTGTTTCTACGGAATCCAAACTGATCTTCCCCGAGGTTGGCTTCTACTAGTTTTTCCATTCGTCTGTAAAGAATTCGTGTTAGTATTTTGCAGCTGTGACTTATTAAGCTGATAGTTCGGTAATTTTCACATCTGTCAACACCTGCTTTCTTTGGGATTGGAATTATTATATTCTTCTTGAAGTCTGAGGGTATTTCGCCTGTTTCATACATCTTGCTCACCAGATGGTAGAGTTTTGTCAGGACTGGCTCTCCCACGGCCGTCTGTTCCAATGGAATATTGTCTACTCCGGGGGCTTTGTTTCGACTCAGGTCTTTCAGTGCTCTGTCAAACTCTTCACGCAGTATCATATCTCCCATTTCATCTTCATCTACATCCTCTTCCATTTCCATAATATTTTCCTCAATTACATCGCCCTTGTATAGACCCTCTATATACTCCTTCCACCTTTCTGCTTTCCCTTCTTTGCTTAGAACTGGGTTTCCATCTGAGCTCTTGATATTCATACAAGTCGTTCTCTTATCTCCAAAGGTCTCTTTAATTTTCCTGTAGGCGGTATCTATCTTACCCCTAGTGAGATAGGCCTCTACATCCTTACATTTGTCCTCTAGCCATCCCTGCTTAGCCATTTTGCACTTCCTGTCGCTCTCATTTTTGAGACGTTTGTATTCCTTTTTGCCTGTTTCACTTACTGCATTTTTATATTTTCTCCTTTCATCAATTAAATTCAATATTTCTTCTGTTACCCAAGGATTTCTACTAGCCGTCGTCTTTTTACCTACTTGATCCTCTGCTGCCTTCACTACTTCATCCCTCAAAGCTACCCATTCTTCTTCTACTGTATTTATTTCCCCCATTCCTGTCAGTTGCTCCCTTATGCTCTCCCTGAATCTCTGTACAACCTCTGGTTCTTTTAGTTTATCCAGGTCCCATCTCCTTAAATTCCCACCTTTTTGCAGTTTCTTCAGTTTTAATCTACAGGTCATAACCAATAGATTGTGGTCAGAGTCCACATCTGCCCCTGGAAATGTCTTACAATTTAAAACCTGGTTCCTAAATCTCTGTCTTACCATTATATAATCTATCTGATACCTTTTAGTATCGCCAGGGTTCTTCCATGTATACAACACTGTTCCATTAAACAATAATAAAATAAACATTCATATATCACACTGTTGCCACATACACATTACCCCATAGTAATGACTAAGCAGTAAACAGCACGACGAGCAGGAGGAGATTTAGTGTTTAACGTTCCATCGACAATGAGGTCATTACAGAGAGCACAAGCTCAAATTATGGAGGGATGAGGAAGGAAACCAGCCGTGCCCTTTCAAAGGAACCATCCCAGCATTTGCCTGAAACCATTTAGGGAAATCACAGAAAACCTAAATCATGTTGGCTGAAGACAGGTTTGAACCATTGTCCTCCCGAATGAGAGCCCAGAGTGTTAACCTCACTGTCAGTGCAGTTTCAGATCCTAGCCAACTGTATTTAATTGCTAATTATCTCTTAGACAACTGCCACATTGTGGGATTGCACTGCTAATTCTGAATCCAGGTCATTTTCTTGTATGTAATGTAAATTTCCCACCTAGCTCAATTTTATATTACTGCTGCTCACTTGGACATATGACAGCACACCTTATCACTGCATTAGCTGGAGCGATATTGAAGGAATAGTTACAGGGTCACAATTTAAAACAATGCAACAGTTTAAGACAATGCTATTTGCAACTGTCTCACTATACATAGGTCCACTTGAGCGTTAACAGCACAAATAATCACAAGCCATGACTTAGGATTGCAGTATCATAGTATTACATTACAAGTGTGCAGCTCAAGTGCACAGTGTGCCTTCGCATTTGATCTGCACATCTGTCCAACTACAGTGTTGCACCCCAAGCCATGCTTATGATTATTTGTGCTCTTAAGATGGACATCTTTGTGACAAGAGCCGTTTGGCTTAATTCCATATACTTAATTAGTATGCGATTCAAGAAGGTCTATTACACCTTTTGAAGAAGACACTTAAAATTGTCCCAATACGCCTTTGTTTGCAAGTGGTTGGCTGATCTTTCTCAACCAATCCAAGTTTAAAGTCATGTTTGGGTCAATGGAAGCAACGGATTAAATCTGCCTTGAACCATGACGTAAGGGTGTAGTGTGTGATGTCATTACAGAGTACTCACACACACACACACACACACACACACACACACACACACAGTGTGTTCATTTATGCCTTGGTGTTGGATGTGTGAAGTCTTTGGCAGTGTTTGTAGTGCAGGACATGAGGTTTGAAGTTTTTTGAAGTTTTTTCAGCAAGTTCTCAATTTTTTTGTTTATGTGTTTGGTATCATCAGCTGTGGTTGACCTATATAGGCCAAGGTAAGTGGCTGATTCCTGTAGATTTTGTTGGTATAGCAGAACATGGTAAATTTTTTTGTTCATCAATGTGTGCTTTGGGATTGTGGCGTGTTTTTTTTCACTATTATATTTAGCTTGTCCCCACCCTAAAACCTCCAATTTCCCACTGTTGTCCCATTAGTTTGACTATTTTTGGAGGGAGATGTTACTGTCTTATTTACATGTATTTTCAAGTTTGTTGCTGTGTGTATGTAGTGATATCAGCACCATACTGGAGACACTTAAAATGGCCATTTCCGCCACATTTATGTTGTCTTGTGCCAAAGCAGAGAGGTGGAAATGGCCGCCTCTGTAAACCTCCATGCTTCAGATCATTAATCAAACAGTCGAGGATTTTAATACCCCTCATGTGCGTGTCCTTTACATTTTTCTATATCAAGAACTCCCAACTGCAAGTTGGTGCATTAGTTCGCAGCACTGTTTTAGATGCTAGCATTCCTGTTGCTATGGGTTTATTTATCAACTGTCATTTTAATTGCAGTTCACAGGTGCTATTCAAGTTTACGGATTGTCATTTTTATCATTTGCAGATAGGGAGTGGAGCTGCAGCCACTAGAAAATGGAGTGCCAAGTGAAGAAACCTTAACATTCCCAACATTCTTCTGTTTGAGTTCAATAGAGGGGTGACAGCAGTGAAACATTTGTACCATGTATGGGGATAATGCCATTACACAGAGCACAGCAAGAAAATGACATTTCAGGGAGGATCATTTTGACATCAGTGACTTTCCACATTCAGGAAGACCTTCGGGTTTTGACGATCATTCGAATGCATTAACCCACAGTGTATCACCTCCGTGTACAAGAACTGGCAAATGTGATGAACTGTGATTAGTCCATAATCATGTGACATTTGCATGCAATGGTGAAGGTAAAAAAGACAGGTGTTTGGGTACCGCATCCTCTAAGCCAAAACTACAAAGATCAGCAGGTCGACATATGCTGCTTGCTCGCTATAAATATTGGTTCATGAACAACACCTATAATTCATATCTTACATCACTGGTGACGAGAAATGGCATTATGCTAAATAAAGAAAGAAAGGAATGGTTAAGCCCAAACAAAGCAGCAACTTCCAGTACAGAGACATGCACACATCCACAAAAGATAATGGTATGCATCTGATGGAACAGTAACAGTGTAGTGTACTATGAACTGCTTTCCTGAGATGTAACAATCACTGATAACATTTATTGTTGAGAAATGAGACGTCTTGCAGACAAACCAAGAACAACGACCATGCATGAAGTGATCCTACTCCACAATAAAATCCACCTGCATTGTGATATACCGACCCAAAAACACTACACAGATCTGGGAATTCATTCTGTGCCCACTTTATTCACTTTATCTTGCACCCTCAGATTTTCACCTCCACTATCTAATAACCTTCAAGGAACTTCCTTTCTGAATGAAAATGCACTCTGAACATGGCTCAATGATTTATTAATCTCAAAACCATGTCATTTCTAGTCACTGAATCAAAAAGTTACCCCAGTGTTGGCAGACTTAAATAGTGAAGGAGAATACATTGATGAGTAAAGTATCATGTGTACCTGCTGAATTTAATGAACTTTTGAAAGAACACCCAGTAATTGCTAGATTTAAGACACAAAAATATTCTGGAACACTACATTTGAATTTCTTATTCTGGCACAGAAATACTAGAGAAAAAATGAACTTACTTCACAGCAGATGAGGTCTAGTTTGAAATACCTGGAGAAGGGCAATATGATTTTTGACATCTAAAATAGTATCCCTGACCAAATCAGCTTAAACTAGTGTTTGCTGTTCTTTTCTTATTCACATCTACATATTCATGCAAACACCGTTTTCTCTAGCAAGAACCTTGTTAAGTGTAATTGAAGTCTTATTGGATGAGAACCTGAAATCATGCCGAAAATTTAAAACTTACAACCTTCACTTAGCCTACCCAAACTTTCCAGTGGAATGCAAGACCATTGTTTACAGAGTGTCAGTTATTTAATTTTATAGTTACCTTATCAATAAATAACAGAATAAGTACGTCGAGTTTTATTCAATGTGCCTATCATTTAACTAAGCCTTAAAACTTCGAAGTTTATTAATTTTGGAGTGTGTTGAACTGGATGAAAATGTAGTTTAGAGTATTGAGATTGTCATGTTTTGACAGTTAGGATATATGGAGGAGGAACAAAAGGACAGACTAAATTCAACAAGACAAGTGTGAATGGTAGAGTTTGAAGGGGTCCTCAGTAAACATAACTTAAACAGATTGAGAACGTTTTCAGCAAAAGCCAGTTTAGCTGTACCTTAAACACAATTCACCCACCTAAATGGTTAAAAAATTTGACTCAAAAGAAATTTCAATCATTTTAATGGATGAAAGGATGATGACAGCACAACACCCAGTCCCTGGGCGGAGAAAATTCCCCGACCCAGCCGGGAAATGAACCCGGGCCCAGAGTATTGACAATCCTTCACTCTGACCATTCAGCTACCGGGGGTGGACAATGTTGAGACTGGGCTATGCTGACTAATTAGCTCACGAGTCCTAAAGTCACAAGAATACGTACAGAGGAAGTAACTGGTGCATGTTGGTAGGTAAACTGACAAAATGGAGATGAAGAAACCATTAAAACATTTAACTGTCCAATCATTTCCAGGAATAAAAGTGTACAGAACCAAAATCTGGTGGCCCAATGGGGATGTGAAGTCTGTCCCTCCCAAACATTATACCTACAACACTGTATTTTGCCACCAATCTGAATTCATAAAGCACCTGGGAAACTTTCACATGAACAAAGGCTTATTAGAATTAATTGGCAAGCAGATAATCTACAGAAAGGGAGGGTAGGAGGGGGTGAAAGGTAATTAATGAACAATTATGCAAGCACAAGTTTTAAAACACATCAAAATGAGAGTATGCCAAAGGCCTTTCAAAGAACTGGATATACTGATTACAGCCCCTCTATATACTTATTCCTTACTAAAATTTATGGTAAGGAACATCCTTCAAACCAACAGCATAATTCAGAGAACCACTTTAATAACGACTATCTTCCAAAAGCCAAAATTAACTTTGGACCAGAAAGTTTCCATCCAGGACTATACTTTTCAGTAACTTGGGAGTAATAAAAAGTAACCTTTAGAGGTGCTTAATGGGTTTATCAGGAACCAACTAACCCCAATGACTAATTTCTTAGAATAACCAACTGGTGCATATACTGTTAATATCTCTCACAATGTGAGTTCCAGGTAACATCTGACTTCTGCATCTTCTGTACAATAATTCAATCAATTAAGTGTTATACTGGACCCCTTCAAATCTCGGCTCTAGTGGATTTGCAATGTAGCCTGAAGAATAGCTTAGGTTGAAAGGTGATATTTTGGTCGTGAACTGGCAAATCCAAAGAATGTGACTGCAAAAATCGAAGCTGTGATAGCACTTATATGTCTTATTTTACACAAGCATCATTTTTATAACAAGATACATTTTAAAAAACTTTGCCCGTATTATACAATGGACATGTCCCTTTTTGGGTGGTGGTGGTTGTGGTTAGAGGCAATTTCACAATATAATACATGCAATCTGTGTAAGCAAACATTGTAAACACTTGATTCTTTCATATAATTAGCACAGTTACCTTAAACCCTTTAATGGTTCTAGAATCAAATCTTTGTAATGAACTTTGTCATTAATGTGCATATGTATTACTTCTCCACATTATGACAGATGCTCTCTTACAATGTATGGAAGGAACACTAGCAGAATCACATATTTAGAAAATTTACAAGATTTGTTTTCCTGACATTGGAAATCGCCAAGAATCTCATTAAGGGTCAACGAAATAAATTAACCTTTGGTATGCCTGTCTTAATATAAATTCAACCCATAAAAAAACGATAATGCTTTATTTGCCCTACACCTTTATGCACCTGACAAATGTTGAGTACTTCTCTAAAGCTGTTAGTTAACAGATCAAACCATTGCACAAAAAAATAAAAGTAAAAAAATGAGCAAAATACGCCCTAAGTGTATACATAACCTACATTATCAATCGCTGTCAAACATATACGAATGTATTTTAACTCGAAAACGCGAACTTCCTTTTAAAATAATACTCAAAATCCAACAAGTCTGACATATTACACATACCGTACCAATTTCTTTTAAGTAATTTGCAATGAGAAATGGAGGGGAGGAAGCATGTTGAGAAAGACACCTCAGGTGCTGTCAACCGTAAGGTCTGTATTTGAATTCTTATTTATAGTAAATAGTTCAGAACGAAAGGAATCCGGGTAAGAGGAACAATTTGTTTCATTTTTGCTTGGGAAGGCAAGCAATTGAGATGTTTTGGACTGAAACTACACCTTAGAATCTCCCACCCAACAAAGTTCTACTTGTCTTAAAAACCTTTTCCCGATTTTGTCAATGCCGACGAAATTTATTTGCTCTCTCGACGATGGCGGTACTTAGTTTTCATTCATATCATCTGACCTGCAGATCGTTTGGGAAACAATACGTTGTTACACGTAAAGAAGTAAAAATTTTACAGAGTACTACAACCTGAAATTAAGTAAAAGTTATTATTCTGACAAAGCCTTCACGTTTTGCTCATCAGAAACTTCTCGAAGCAAGGAAGCTAGTATTTTAATGCCACTTGGCAACTATTAGTTAATAATGACAACCACCAAATCAAACGATTTTTACAGCACAGAAAGTACACTGCTACCAAGAACGCTGATTCTTACCTTACTATCTCTTTCAAGTTCATTTCTGAGCCATTCGAAATCGCTGTATCTCCGGCGAACGCTAGATTCCTTCACTTTGAAGACAGGCAGATTTGTCTGAAGTTCAGGAAAAAGGATGCGAAATTAGTATCTTCAGTATTCTGGTAGCAAAACTATACAGTGTCAGGTAAGAAATTGGTATTGGTATTCCAAAGAAACTTACTCTCATTCTAACTTCATAATCAGTGTATCTTTTCTTCCCAACACCATGAGTAATAGGATTTATCACGTCGATTTCAAGAAAATTTGCTGGTGCCGCATAAGCATCATCCAACGTTTGTTTCTTGACATTGAGCCGTCGCGTTGCATCCACCGTCGTATCAGCCATCATGCGAAACACCTACCTTCTCCAACACACTCACAGTCCAGATGTCACAACTGGATTATTTGGCGGAAGAACAATGTTATTGGTTAATCTCTAGGTTTCCAAAGCAATATGCAAAGATAAAACATATGGTCACGTAGAGGAAAATGTATTCATGCTCTTCACTATTTGAGATATATATCAAAGATGCTTTATAAAAGTCGTTCATCGAGGCAATCACTACACAAAACTGTTCATTATACTTTTCCACAGGTGAAGAACACAAACTTCGTTATTCTACACCACTGACATGTTTACTTCCTACAGTGAGCTCAGATATAACAGATAGCTCAAGGCAGAGAACAAATGGGAAAATTGAATGCTATTTCACAGGAAAGAGAGACATTTAAATTCCTCCATATTGCCAATGAGCAACAAACCAACACCGTAAAGTTAAGGATATGGCACGGACTACAGGCATGGATATATCGAAGGCAATTTAAGGAAGTGATCTTTGATGAAAGGTACACACTATATATGACGTATTTAATAAGAGGTCATTACGGCTCGGGATTGAACTGCGCTCTTCCGCAATTTTTTAACCCACGATAAGCTACAATGGATTGGATGTACTCAAAAGCATCTAACTCTGCAGCCTTGTGTAGTGCAAACTTCTGAAATGATTTTCAGATCAAAAGATACTGAAATGAGTCTTTGGAAAAGTTTCATTACAGGAGCATGGTATTTCAAATTTAAGAGCAGGTCAACAAACTTCGCTAAATCTTAACTCCCCAAAACCAGATCTTATTCTTGAATTACTTTTTCCATATTGAATGCAACTTGCTTTATTGAAATTTAGCGTCAAGCTGTTCGCATTGAATCATGAATGTATGGACTTAATCGTTAGCTGTATACAAAGATTCCTTTCAGTCACATACTACTACACCGACGCCATCTGTGAACTCATGGTAGTAACTTCTATATCTTCGAGATGTATGTCACTTATGAATATGTGAAACAGAAGAGGACCTAGCGAGCTATCGTGTGGTACTCATATTTTCACTTCATTTTCATTAGATACCAGTTTGACCTTATGACTACAATGAACTGATGAGAGCTCCAAAACTCATGCTCTATTTTGAAGATAAGATTTGAACCACAGTGTCCCACTCTTTTCCATACCTAGTGTTTACATTTGGCCTAAGAGAATTCCGTGGCAGATATTATCAACAGCTTGTGAAAGAGCTAAGATAAATCCAATGACAATTTTGTTATTCCATAAGCTACTAATGATTTAATATGTGTTAAATCCCTTTGCTATTTCTGTACCTCTAACTGTTTGACAGTTGTACTGATTAGGCCTACTGCTTAGCGGCTTATGTTTATTTACTTATTTGGATTCTTTGAAGAGACAAATGACATAGTCGAAAGTTTGAAACTTTGTACATGTTACCTCTTAACGAACAATATCAGTTTTGAAATTTTTGTCATATTGTGACATACGGAACGCTCTGTGGCTAGAAGAAGTATGCTATTAGAAATAAACAGAGCCTGTTTAAGGTTGTATGGGACTCATAACACAAGCAAACTGTGGGGCCCATACCCAGAAGTAGATATCCATATATTTTTAAACATATCATTTTATTTCACAGATTAAGCACTAGTTACTCTTTTACAAATAATATGTTTCTCCATCATAAAACAAAATAAAATATTTGAACCACTATCTACTTAGGTCATGTATGTGTATACAGTGATAGTAACATAGTGACCAGGTTATGCTTGCATCTATTTTCAAGTGGGAAATGTAAGATAATTATTGTCCAGCTTTTTTCCATCACTTGTACACTATGTGATCAAAAGTATCTAGGCACCTGGCTGACAATGACTTACGAGGTCGTGGCGCCCCCATCGGTAATGCTGGAATTCAGTATGGTGTTGGCCCACCCTTGGCCACGATGACAGCTTCCACTCTCGCAGGCACACGTTCAATCAGATGCTGGAAGGTTTCTTGGGGTATCGCAGCCCATTCTTCACAGATTGCTGCATTGACGAGAGGTATTGATTTCGGTCGGTGAGGCCTGGCATGACGTCGGCGTTGCAAAACATCCCAAAGGTGTTCTATAGGATTCAGGTCAGGACTCTGTTCAGGCCAGTCCATTTCAGATATCTTATTGTCGTGTAACCACTCCGCCACAGGCCGTGCATTATGAATAGGTGCTCGATTGTGTTGAAAGATGCAATCGCCATCCCCAAATTGCTCATAAACAGTGGGAAGCAAGAAGATGCTTAAAACATCAGTGTAGGCCTGTTTTGTGACAGTGCCACGCAAAACAACAAGGCGTGCAAGGCCCCTCCATAAAAAAACATGATCACGCCATAACACCACAGCCTCCGATTTTTATTGTGGGCACTACACATGCTGGCAGATGTTCACTGGGCATTCGCCATACCCACACCCTGCCATCGGATCGCCACATTGTGTACTGTGAATCACCACTCCACACAATGTTTTTCCACTGTTCAGTCATCCAGTGTTTACGCTCCTTACACCAAGGGAGACGTCGTTTGGCATTTACTGGCGTGATGTGTGGCTCATTATCAGCCGCTCGACCATGAAATTCAAGGTTTCTCACCTCCAGCGTAACTGTCATAGTACTTGCAGTGGATCCTGATGCAGTTTGGAATTCCTGTGTCATTGTCTGAATAGATGTCTGCCTATTACACATTACGACGCTCTTCAACTGTTGGCGGTCTCTGTTCGTCAACAGATGAAGTCGGCCAGTACGCTTTTGTGCTGTACGCGTCCCTTCACGTTTCCACTTCACTATCACATCGGAAACAGCGGACCTAGGGATGTTTAGGGAGTGTGGAAATCTCGCGTACAAAATTATGACAAAAGTGACATCCAATCACCCGACCACGTTCGTAGTCCATGAGTTCTGCGGAGTGCCCCATTCTGCTCTCTCACGATTTATAATGACTACTGAGGTCGCTGATATGGAGTACCTGGCAATAGGTGGCAGCACAATGCACCTAATAAAACGTATGTTTTTGGGGTGTCCGGATACTTTTGGTTACATAGTGTATATTCAGCAAATAGAATCGACTCTTGCCCATCGATGCAGGCACTAACTTGTGCAGACTGTCAGGAAATTGTTTTCCTATACTACTATATCAAGATAAGTCGTTGTTTAACGATGTTGCCAAACACTTCAAAAAGTAACTGATCGATTTAGTTCAAATTTATACATGATACTCCAGTAAACCTTCAGACAGACATAGGCTTTATATCTTTCTGATATCTTCAGGTTTAGTTGGAATGTCTTTATAAACAATGTCATTTACCAATCCCCACGAGAAAAAATCCAGAGGTGGCAAGTCTGCCAAACGAGCCAGACACGACAAATCTCCTCCGTGTCCAATCCAGCGATTTGTGGATTGTCTCTGCAGCTCATTTCTAGCTATCAGCAAAAAATGTGCCGGAAACCCATCGTGTTCATACCACATTCTATTCCTTATTCCTGAAGGTATTTCTTCCAATAACAGATCTAATGTTTCTTGCAGGAATGTGGTGTACTTCCTACCATTAAGATTTCCTTCGATAAAATAGGGGCTTATAATTCTGTCCTCCAGAATTCCACACCATACATTCACCAACCACAGTTTTTGCCGCATCCAACATGGATTTTCAGTTGCCTGATAATGCATGGTATGCAAATTAACATTCCCATGGTTTTTGAATGTAACCTTGTCAGGAAATCAAATCAAATTAATAAATATGTCATCCCTTTGTATCTGAAGTTGAGCCCATCAGCAGAATTCAGTGTTACGCATACAATCCGTAGCAGGTAATTCTTGGAGAAGACTGATACGGTAAGGATGATGTTTATGGCGATGCAGAACACGAACAACACTACTCTGTCTCATGCCAGATTCCCTTGTGATTTGACACGAACTAACACAAGGATCTCGAAACACAGTTTCAAGAGTACCAGTTTCCATTTCCTCATTAGTAACTTTCCTTTGCCGGATATGTTTCCGATGCATTAAAGATCCAGTTGTTCTCAATTTATCATACAAATATTTAAATGTATGATATGTAGGGTGCATATGTTGAGGATATATTTCAGTGTATAAGTCTCTCGCTCTCAGTGAATTTCGTTGGCATTCTCGGTAAATGAGAAGCATATCGACTTGTTCTTCGAAGGAATACATCATTCACATTCGCTTGATTCGACGATACTAGTCTTACCGTTCCTATTAGTGTTGTATTGCGAAACCATCGAATGGTGTTTACAGTCAATGGCATGTAAGATGGATACACTGTATTTGGCGAATATTTACTATTTGCACCATATATATTAGAGAATTGTCAGAGCATGTGTTTCGATAAGTGCTGAAGTGATAAGGAATACCACTCAATCCATATTCAGAAGATTGCAGCATTACACTGATACCAATGGTCATCACTTCCAACACCTTCTGTAAATGGACGTTCATGCCACGTTTTTGACCTTCAATGACCTTCAAAGACCTTACTGTTACACATCATTGGATTCGTCTGGATAGCCACTATCAGAAAATAAGTACCAAACTATAGCACCCCATAGAAAAAACAAAGTTGACCTTCATATCTCTGTCGCGACCCCACATAGCAACAAAAAACCAATGTCATATTACGGCCCCCGTTGTCCCATGCAACTTTTGTCCCACAAACTTCTCAGCTTCTATTATACTTTCGGAGTTATTCTTCGTGACTCACTCTGTATATGGTACATGAACATATTTTTAAAATCTATATTACTATATAGGATGTTTGGAAATTCCTCTTTACAAATTTCTAGAACTTGTAGAGAGGAATGAGTATATAATACTTTGAATAGGAACCCATTTCCAAAAAAGTGCCGTTTCCATTCTGTAATGTTCTCAATTCAGGTGTTTAACTCATCCACTTCTGCTTAAGGAATTGAATTAGGGATGACACAGTACAAATATTAGCTAACAATTGGAAAGGAAACATAACGAAACACCCATTTATCACTCAAGCACATTTTTTTGTATTAACACTTAAACATTATGTGTTTCATTATTCCAAAACAAAAAATAACCCAGTAGTACAGAACACTACTGGTGCATTACAACATCGGCCCAATGTGGCTACCACTAACGTTGCTACAAGCATTGTACCCAAGAAGCATGTTCTGGTGTACAATCTCCATCCCACCTGGTGTCTTTTCAATTTCTAGTGCAGTGCCCAGAACTCAAGCCAGCAGATCTTTCTCTATCTACAGGAGTCTCGCAAATTGAACTCTGCATACAACCCTACAAGAAGTAGTCCATAGGAGTTAAATACAGCAGTCGTGGCAACCATGCAGCTGGACCACTTTGGGCTATACATCTTTCACCATGTCGTCCGCTGGCATGTCTCCGAACTATATGTGAGAAGTGAGACGGTGCACCATCATGCTGAAACCACATTTCCTGACGGACATTCAGTGACACAGCTTCCAAGAAAGGATCCAATACGTTTTTTAGGAAGATCAGGTGTGTAGGATCAGTTAGCTTGAGTGGAAGGATGTATGGCCCATCACATGACCGTCCAGAATACCTGCCCACACATTAATACCAAGGTGGTGCTGAAAACCCTGTTCATGAATGGCACATGGGTTTTTGTCTGCCTAGATATGGCTGTTTCGCAAATTCAGAACACAGTCCCTAGTGAACTTACATTCATCTGTGAACAGAACTCAGTGTGGAAACAGGCATGTGGCGAGACAGTGGTGCAGGCACCACATGCATTAGATGACGTGTTGTGGAAAATCAGCTGGACCCATAGTGTGTACCCTTTATAAGGGGTACAGATGTAGTTGTTGCTTGTGCAGAACATTCCAGAAGATACTGTGAGTAACACTCATTGCTGGCACTATTATTGAAGTACTCGTTGATGGGTTCTCTTCAATGTGATACAGTACATCTTCTTCAAATTCAAGTGTACAGCATTGCTATGGAGCACCACAGTCCTGTCTCCTCACGGTCAAGATACCTGTTTCTGGGAACCACTGTGTAACTTGGGCAAAAAGTTTGTGTAATGGTACACTACGTTATGGAAAACCTTTGTGATACAGCCGACTAGCAGTGTGTCTGCGTATTCCGAAAACTTGTGCTGAACCATGTTTAATGTACTGAAATCACACAGCGTTGAATAAGTCTTGCAGCAAGCAGATGCTAAGTGACATCAGGTGACTTTCTGACGTGGTATACGCCATCCTCTAGCCTGTTGCATAGCAGTACAAGCATCTCAGAGACTTTTCTCTTTTCCCCAACAGACATGGGCGCGATATGTATCTGAACTTAAAACGTAGTAGATCGGGAACGGCACATTTCCAGGCAAGGGTTCCTATTCAAAATATTATGTACCTATTCTTCTCTACAAATCCTACAAGTTTATAACGGTAATTTCTGAACACCCTCAATAAAGACTAGTTAAGGTTTAATGTTGTTACCAAAAATCTCGAAAATTTCTTGACTGATTTACTTCAGATTTTTACACAATGCTCTAATAAACGTTCAGACAAACATAGGTTACATGTTTTATTATATATGCTATATAAATAGATATGAACATTAATAAAACCGACAAACTGCAGGGACAGATTCTTGACTGGAAATTGAGGAAAAAAGGTCCTATGAGCATGTGTCCAAAAATGCATTGTAGCCACAGTAAATGGTGCTGTCAATTGATAGTTCCACTGACCATGTGCCATGTGCTCCTTGTGTGTTGCAGGCTGTGTGATTGACGCAGCATACTGTAAGCAGCAGAACGGTCTGGTATATGTGTCAGGAACAATTCAAGTTGGTGTTTGTATGTGGCCAAGCAGATGGAAATGGGCGAGAGGCTGCACAGTTATAATGAAATAAGTGGCCTCACAGACACCAACCACACCATACAACATTTCAAGCCCTGTTTGGGCGATTGTTTTATTATGGGTTCTTTCAGACAAACGAACATGCAGGGAGGCGACAAACTGTGTATACAACAGAGTACCGGATTCTACAGGATATTGAGACAAACCCTAATACAAACTCCAGCTGTGGCACTATTTGGAGAAAAGCTGGAACATGTGAAATTGTGTGGCAATACATGATGCGACATGTGAACTCGTGCATTGCATCCCATGGAGCTCACTTTAGCATCTTTTGTGAAGTGGATGTGATGCATCTCTGGGACTGTCGATTTCCGAACACATGTTCATAGGACCATTTTTTTTCTCCATTTCCAGTCAGGAATCAGATTCTGCCGTTTGTCGATTTTATTAATGTTCACCATATATCTATATATATCGTAGAGCAAATAAAAGTGGTCCAGAGGAGTGGATACGACTAGATGTGAATGTATGCTTATGACTGCACCCCATGACACACACCTTGTGTATGAATGCCACATGATCCACACGGGTTCAGAGAGTTGTGCAGGCTGTGTCAGTGTGAGAGGAGTAGTACAAAGGGGACGATGGTATTCACAGTGGCGGGAGAGGTTTTTGTTGTGGAAAGTTATGTGACAACAAAGTCGTGGAAATGGTGTGGTCAGTTGTTTGCTGAGAAGTTTAATGGAGTCAAAGTGTCAGCAAAGAGTGCCATCCAATGTCTAGTACGAAAATGGGGTCAAGCAGGATCTGTTCTGAACAAGTCAAAAATATCGAAACATGTCCACACACCAGAAAATGTGACTGTGGTTCACCAAAAAATGCTTCAGAGTCCTACCAAACCAACCCGATGCCTGTCACAAGAGACTGGTACATCATGTCGATCATGAGGACAAATACTCCACCTGAGCCTGAATATTCGTCCCTGCCGAGCGCCTATTGTTCATGCATTAAAACCAGCCCATGCTCCTCAGCATCTACAGTTTTGCCAGTGGCTGGTCACTGAGAAAACAACAAATGGCTTGGTCATGGATCTCTTCTTTATGTTTGATGAAACCTGGTTTCTCTTCAACGGTTATGTCAACTCAGAGAATCACAGGCTCTGGTCATCGGAGAATCCGCATAACTTCCACAAAACTCTGCTGCATGATCAAAAGGTTGAGGCTTGGCATGCAGTGTCTGCACACCACAGTACTGGTCCCATCTTCTTCCATCAGACGCTGACTTCGTCAGATTAATTGCGCCGGCCGGAGTGGCCGAGCGGTTCTAGGCGCTAAAGTCTGGAACCGCACGACCGCTACGGACGCAGGTTCGAATCCTGCCTCGGGCATGGATGTGTGTGATGTCCTTAGGTTAGTTAGGTTTAAGTAGTTCTAAGTACTAGGGGACTGATGACCACAGCAGTTAAGTCGCATAGTGCTGAGAGCCATTTGAACAATTTTTTTGATTAAATTGCCAATATTTTGCAACCATGTGTGGCAGCATTAATGGAGGAGGAAAAGACCTAAAGTTACTTCCAACACAATGGATAAACTGCCCATACAGCCAGCCACATCTTGGAACACCTTTACACAATCTTCAAGCCTGGCAAAAATGTTAACAGAGATGAGTCTGGGCGCAGCACTAGCTGGCCACCCATGTCACCAGACATGTCTGTGTGCAGTTACTTTGCGTGGGGAGTCCAAAAGTGTAAGGTGTGTTGCAACAACACACATAGTGTTCAAGAACTACAGCAGAACTTTTCAGCTGAAACTGCAGCAATTTCAGCAGTCCAGCTTTGATCCACTTTCAGTATCTTTCTGACCAGGGCTTAAAAGTGACAAGAGATTAATGGTGGCCATTTTCAACGTCTGATGTAGTCAGGTTAGTCCTGTATTTCCTTTCCTCTGTTGTGTTTCATTGCACCTTGGCACTCTGTTCTCCAGGCCACTTTAGTAGTAGTGCAACAAGGACATCAGGACAGTTTGTGAGTATGGGATGCCTACAACAGGGGTATGCATACAGTCAAAGACAAATCTTTTGTTCTCCTTTGATTGACAGCTCCTTAACCTATTGTTCTGCTACGAGGACTAAGACCCCCTGGGGATAATCCTTCCTTTTGATTGACAGGTCCTTAAGCTATTACTCGCAACCCCCCCCCCCCCCCGCCTTCTCCCCCTCCAACTCCATCTTTTCCGGTGCTCGGGGAACTCTCCTACCTGATCCAAGCACACTTTTGATATCAATTTGATTGACTAATTAATTAAATCGATCAATTAGTTAAATCCACCCTCTGGGTAACACCCAGCCCTCCACTTCCCCTCCCCCTCCTGGAAATTGGTGGGAAAAAGACTCTGTTGGTAGGCCATTTGGAGGAAAATCGATTGCAGTGTATGGGATATATGTAAAGGTGTTTTTCTTTAAATTACCACTACCAGTCACAAACTTTGTCAACAATTATATGACTTATTTATTTAGCGACATATTTCGGGGGTTAAACCTCATCTTCAGGCTAAATGGCATCAGTATGACCTTATTGTAAAGTTGTTTTTGTAATGCCATTTAGCAAATAAGTAATATAATAGTTGACAAAGTTTGTGACTGGTAGCAGTATTTTTTAAAAAAAAAAAACCTTTACATATTTCTTGAGACAGTCACAGTCGAAAAAAGTCAAAATGGC
The DNA here is from genome assembly GCF_021461385.2 of Schistocerca piceifrons. Taxonomy (NCBI): domain Eukaryota; kingdom Metazoa; phylum Arthropoda; class Insecta; order Orthoptera; family Acrididae; genus Schistocerca; species Schistocerca piceifrons. Next base: position 140,774,536 of record NC_060149.1, read on the forward strand.
TTCAAATTCTTGTATGCGATATTGTTTACACAATTGAGACAATATAGTTTATTTATTTTAAAGAATTTGGTGGGAAATCGGTTGTAGTGTATGGAAGATTGTTTAAACAATCTAGGCAATGTGTCGAATATTGTTTATTTATTTATGACAGTGTATTAAATACACTTCATTTATTTATCTACAACATTTGGCGGGAAATCGATTGCAGTGGGAATATTGTTTAAACAATTTAGACTACATGTGGAATATTGTTTATTTAAACAATTTATGGAATACAAAGTGGTGTTTGCAACATAGTTTATTTATTTAGTTAAAGAATTTGTCAGGAAACTGACTCCACTGTATGGAATACTGTTGATTTAAACAGTTTGTGGGTGACAAGGAAGTATGGAATATTAAAACAATAGCGGCGCTTTTCCATTCTGATCACACATGGAAACGCTGAGTGGGCTTAGTTTATATTTGCTGCCAGAGTCAAGAATGTTAAGGTTCTTATTTTTATTTTCCCCACTTTTCAAAGCACACTGATGTCTAAGCACAGATGGGAACATCAGAATAATTATGTAGCTATATAAAAATTCATGACATATTTCGAAACTTACTGCTGCTTTCTGCATGCAGACAAATTACGAAAACTTCAGCAGCAGACTATTTTGTACAAATCGAGAAACATATACATACATTGTACTGACAGTTGAACCCTGCAAAAGGGGTCTATAGATCATGAATGGAATGAAGTGCGATGTAGTAGACACTGTTCCGGATCTCCTGTGTGTGCATCTATCGTCACGGCACCGCCAAGATGGTCAAAACAGCCCTATGTCCTATTTACAGATCATGTTACTAAATACCACTGGCTACGGACCGGATATCGGTCCCCTTTGATCTCGCCCCCCTCCCCTCCAAACAAAGCATCAAGTGGCGGCATTCTGTTGATTGAATAATTCCAGACTCGCTTCATGTCTCTGTCTCTCTCAAAAGGCCACTCCTTGTTTGAGTGAACCAACACTTCCAAACACGAAGATGGAGGTTTTCATCTCTCCTCAGAATACTGTATTCCTGTTGCATAATGCTGGAGACAAAGGGAAAGCTGGCGCAGTTTCGATATCAGAAATATAGTTAAATAATCCATTGCACGATGCTGTGAAATTAACTGTTTAACAATTTACAGGAGTCAAATACAGTAGATGGCTTAAAACCCTCACCACCACTTTACGATGATCCTTCACCATGATAAAACATGTTTTAAATGTTAGAGTATCACACGCAAACACTATGGAAATGAGGCTGTAGCGCAAAATATACCAGAGATCTTGTAAGCACCAACATTTGAAAACACAAACGCCCTCCTCCACCACAACATATATACTAAACATATTCTGTGAAAAAAAGAACCGTGTAGCCTTAGCAATGCATGTATTTATGTTCTCTCTTACCAATATTTTATTGGTACTGTCGCCAGACACTAGAACGATATTTTAGAATTGATGGCGCAGTTGATTTACGTAAAATTCTTCAAACTCCGTCCGTCTGGGGTTCCATCAGGTGTAAAAATCAAACGTTTCTTCTTCTTCTTAACCGTCTGTTATATCATCACAACACTTTCATATCTACTATACACAGATAAGGGTTGCTAAGCTCCTCGACATGCATGCATCTGGAGAAATCTTGTGGACTTGTATAGATGTCGTGAGTAAGATTGGTTTGGTACGGAGCAGCAGCTACGTCCTCGGCTCCCTCTGCTCCTTCAAGAATCATGGAATGTAGGAGTCTACTTCTGGTCAGCTGCAGATTAAATTGGTGAAAGTGTTGCAGGGAGGCTTGGTCAAAGACGATGCGAGGAAATCTTTCAATCTCTAACTTTATCCTAAGAATGCGAGGGTGCTCTGTGATTCCCATTAGTATAGGGAAAGACAGATATATGTAATCGTAAATTACGCACTATGATCGAAGTGGTAGAACTACGTAGATCACTATCTGTTAAACTTTGGTATATATGTTCGAGAATTAACAATGAATGGACATATTGCATTGTCATGTATCTACATTCGCAATGGTACTCGCGAAGTAGAGGAGGGGCAGTTTTAGCGATTCTACAGAAATTGGGAAGCATGCCGTCATGTCATTGGTCAGCGTTGAAATTACGGAAGAAATTTGGCAAAATTGCTAAAATTTCCCGCACTATCAACTGTGAAGCTTATTACAGTACATCAATGGTGTCTTTTCATCCCATCCATCCAATGGTGTGCTGTGGATTGTCACATAGTGATCGACTGACATCGCTTGTTTAAGGTGGAGGAAGAGTCTTGGCAGAGAGGCAACACCTTCTGCAGATGGCCAGCACCAAAACCGTGGTCAGGAACATGAATGCAATATGAGGAGGAATCAATCGTAATGGAATACCAAGCCATCTGCTATCCCATCACTGTGAAAGATGAGTTTAAATGTAGAGGATGTCAGTCACCTTCGGACAGCTATTTGGAAATGCTCCATAAGGCCCCAAAACTCTTTCAGTTTCCATATGTTGTGATTGTCTTTACTTAAAATCACCCTGTGTGTATATTTGTTGTGGGAGCAGCAGCATAATTTACACTCTGCGATGTAAAGCATTCAATCAGAGCCAATGGATCGAAACATGTTAATATGTGTTGAGAACCTGACATGGAACTCAAAGTCGTGGTGGAAAAAAAGTATGGCAGTGTGCAAAGCTGTGTCACACGCTCTGACATAGTAGGCTTTCCTGGCATAATAAGTCTTGAAAGTCTCTTCGGATTTGCTGCCGGACGCTAAAATCAACTCGATTCGATATTTCGGCGATCCAACTGGTCGCCATCTTCAGGAGAATGCTGTTCCTGCTGAGAACCTGAAGATGGCGACCAGTTGGATCGCCGAAATATCGAATCGAGTTGATTTTAGGATCCGGCAGCAAACCCAAAGAGACTTTCATGTGTCACACGCTCCCTGAACGTGTTACAGCAGAAAAAAGAATATATCAGACAGCAAAACAGGGACGCTCTCTTATGACTATAGTCTGTGGGGTATGGCCCTACAGTATAGGCGATGAAACTTTACACTAGTCTGTGCAGGAGACTGAGTGGATCAATATCTGTATATTTAATAGGCTCGCCACACATGCTCGATGCCAGCACAGAGATGGTATTTGTTTTTCACAGGGCCATGGTAAAATCTCATGTAGTTCTCTGTTGGATGAAGATAATGGGGTTTTTATAGTTCGTAGTTTTCTCTGTTGGATGGTACAAAATAATGGCGATAGGGAGAATGTTTGGGTGACGGACATGGATGGACTCTGAGGTACACATATCGCCTTTGGACTCCAGTACCTGTAAGTAGTTTGGAGATGCACAGCAATCCAGAAGCCAAATCCTCGTCCTTCTCCTTCCAGTAACTGCTTGTACTGTCATTTTATACTACGACCTCTTGGTGCAGGATAAAGCGTCGTTTAGCGCTTGCCTTACACATCATACACCATTGATGGAGCTACGACAACATATTCCCATTTCCACCGAGTGGTCAATAAAGACGGTCCTATCGCATTAATTGAGCTCAGTAGGTTTCCACGGTCTGGAGAAGCTGGTAGATATAGCGCTCTCCGATTTGTGTTCAGTTCCGACTTAAACTGGGATGATCCATAGACGAAACTGCAGGGAGGGCGGGGCAGAGACTGTGGAACAGTTACAAGATGCAGAGGACTGTCTAAAACCACTATGGAATTTTGTTGTAGCAGATAGGTTCGGAAAAGATGACACGTTTTGAGATATGAGAGTGCCATGAATGTGATTCACCTGTGGCTGTAATCATTAAAACATACAACGCAAGTATGTGGTTGACTGGAAAGACTTGATTCCAAATAGCAGACAACGTCTCTACCAGGAATCGTAACGCTATCAGAGACTTTTGTGTGTGCCTGTAGAATAAAGACGGCTTTTTATGTTGTTGTGGTGGTCTTCAGTCCTGAGACTGGTTTGATGCAGCTCTCCATGCTACTCTATCCTGTGCAAGCTTCTTCATCTCCCAGTATCTACTGCAACCTACATCCTTCTGAATCTGCTTAGTGTATTCATCTCTTGGTCTCCCTCTACGATTTTTACCCTCCACGCTGCCCTCCAATGCTAAATTTGTGATCCCTTGATGCCTCAAAACATGTCCTACCAACCGATCCCTTCTTCTAGTCAAGTTGTGCCACAAACGTCTCTTCTCCCCAGTCCTACTCAATACCTCCTCATTAGTTACGTGATCTACCCACCTTATCTTCAGCATTCTTCTGTAGCACCACATTTCGAAAGCTTCTAATTTCTTCTTGTCCAAACTATTTATCGTCCATGTTTCACTTCCATACATGGCTACACTCCATACAAATACTTTCAGAAACGACTTCCTGACACTTAAATCTATACTCGATGTTAACAAATTTCTCTTCTTGAGAAACGCTTTCCTTGCCATTGCCAGTCTACATTTTATATCCTCTCTACTTCGACCATCATCAGTTATTTTACTCCCTAAATAGCAAAACTCCTTTACTACTTTAAGTGTCTCATTTCCAAATCTAATTCCCTCAGCATCACCCGACTTAATTTGACTACATTCCATTATCCTCGTTTTGCTTTTGTTGATGTTCATCTTATATCCTCCTTTCAAGACACTGTCCATTCCGTTCAACTGCTCTTCCAAGTCCTTTGCTGTCTCTGACAGAATTACAATGTCATCGGCGAACCTCAAAGTTTTTACTTCTTCTCCATGAATTTTAATACCTACTCCGAATTTTTCTTTTGTTTCCTTTACTGCTTGCTCAATATACAGATTGAATAACATCGGGGAGAGGCTACAACCCTGCCTCACTCCTTTCCCAACCACTGCTTCCCTTTCATGCCCCTCGACGCTTATAATTGCCATCTGGTTTCTGTACAAATTGTAAATAGCCTTTCGCTCCCTGTATTTTACCCCTGCCACCTTCAGAATTTGAAAGAGAGTATTCCAGTCAACATTGTCAAAAGCTTTCTCTAAGTCTACAAATGCTAGAAACGTAGGTTTGCCTTTTCTTAATCTTTCTTCTAAGATAAGTCGTAAGGTTAGTATTGCCTCACGTGTTCCAACATTTCTACGAAATCCAAACTGATCTTCCCCTAGGTCCGCTTCTACCAGTTTTTCCATTCGTCTGTAAAGAATTCGCGTTAGTATTTTGCAGCTGTGACTTATTAAACTGATAGTTCGGTAATTTTCACATCTGTCAACACCTGCTTTCTTTGGGATTGGAATTATTATATTCTTCTTGAAGTCTGAGGGTATTTCGCCTGTCTCATACATCGTGCTCACCAGATGGTAGAGTTTTGTCATGACTGGCTCTCCCGAGGCCATCAGTAGTTCTAATGGAATGTTGTCTACTCCCGGGGCCTTGTTTCGACTCAGGTCTTTCAGTGCTCTGTCAAACTCTTCACGCAGTATCTTATCTCCCATTTCGTCTTCATCTACATCCTCTTCCATTTCCATAATATTGTCCTCAAGTACATCGCCCTTGTATAAACCCTCTATATACTCCTTCCACCTTTCTGCCTTCCCTTCTTTGCTTAGAACTGGGTTGCCATCTGAGCTCTTGATATTCATAAAAGTGGTTCTCTTCTCTCCAAAGGTCTCTTTAATTTTCCTGTAGGCAGTATCTATCTTACCCCTAGTGAGACAAGCCTCTACATCCTTACATTTGTCCTCTACCCATCCCTGCTTAGCCATTTTGCACTTCCTGTCGATATCATTTTTGAGACGTTTGTATTCCTTTTTGCCTACTTCATTTACTGCATTTTTATATTTTCTCCTTTCATCAATTCAATTCAATATTTCTTCTGTTACCCAAGGATTTCTATTAGCCCTCGTCTTTTTACCTACTTGATCGTCTGCTGCCTTCACTACTTCATCCCTCAGAGCTACCCATTCTTCTTCTACTGTATTTCTTTCCCCCATTCCTGTCAATTGTTCCCTTATGCTCTCCCTGAAACTCTACAACCTATGGTTCTTTCAGTTTATCCAGGTCCCATCTCCTTAAATTCCCACCTTTTTGCAGTTTCTTCAGTTTCAATCTGCAGTTCATAACCAATAGATTGTGGTCAGAATCCACATCTGACCCAGGAAATGTCTTACAATTTAAAACCTGGCTCCTAAATCTCTGTCTTACCATTATATAACCTATCTGATACCTTTTAGTATCTCCAGGATTCTTCCAGGTATACAACCTTCTTTTATGATTCTTGAACCAAGTGTTAGCTATGATTAAGTTGTGCTCTGTGCAAAATTCTACAAGGTGGCTTCCTCTTTCATTCCTTCCCCCCAATCCATATTCACCTACTATGGTTCCTTCTCTCCCTTTTCCTACTGACGAATTCCAGTCACCCATGACTATTAAATTTTCGTCTCCCTTCACTATCTGAATAATTTCTTTTGTCTCGTCATACATTTCATCTATTTCTTCATCATCTGCAGAGCTAGTTGGCATATAAACTTGTACTACTGTAGTAGGCATGGGCTTTGTGTCTATCTTGGCCACAATAATGCGTTCACTATGCTGTCTGTAGTAGGTAACCCGCACTCCTATTTGTTTATTCATTATTAAACGTACTCCTGCATTACCCCTATTTGATTTTGTATTTATAACCCTGTAATCACCTGACCAAAAGTCTTGTTCCTCCTGCCACCGAACTTCACTAATTCCCACTATATCTAACTTTAACCTATCCATTTCCCTTTTTAAATTTTCTAACCTACCTGCCGATTAAGGGATCTGACATTCCACGCTCCGATCCGTAGAACACCAGTTTTCTTTCTCCTGATAACGACGTCCTCCTGAGTAGTCCCCACCCGGAGATCCGAATGGGGGACTATTTTACCTCCGGAATATTTTACCCAAGAGGACGCCATCATCATTTAATCATACAGTAAAGCTGCATGTCCTCGCGAAAAATTACGGCTGTAGTTTCCCCTTGCTTTCAGCCGTTCGCAGTACCAGCACAGCAAGGTCGTTTTGGTTAATGTTACAAGGCCAGATCAGTCAATCATCCAGACTGTTGCCCCTGCAACTACTGAAAAGGTTGCTGCCCCTCTTCAGGAACCACATGTTTGTCTGGCCTCTCAACAGATACCCCTCCGTTGTGGTTGCACCTACGGTACGGCCATGTGTATCGCTGAGGCACGCAAGCCTCCCCACCAACGGCAAGGTCCATGGTTCATGGGGGGGCTTTTTATGTAGGGTGACGGTAATATAGTCACTGTGATCGTGTTTTTAAAAGCGCAATCCTCCTCTGCCTTCCTCTGATCAGCTTCAAATGTCAGTTCTCAATATTGTTCCTCGGAAAGATCATCGTCTTCCCTCCAGGTATTCCCATTTGAACTGCCTGATGTATGTAATCCGACTGCTGAGAAAGAAGAATTACTCGCCACGCAAACTGACTCTCATGATCAGTTTAATTAATGAGCCTATCAGTTTGATATCAGTGACATGCCGCCTGGTGGGTGGAGGTGATGGCTAGGACACCATGGATATCATTCTTGACTTGACTTTTTTTTCTTTGTGATGATATCTTTCAAAGATATTTGAATATCTCACCTACACAGGGACAGACGACTATCGTAATAAAATGAGATGTATTACCGAATTTGTAAAGTGATACATAGTATAAACCTTATATGAAGGGCTTATTTCAATAGTGGTACAAGTCCATTACCTCCACTTTTCTGTCTATAATGCTTCTGAATTTAATGAGCCAAACAAACAGAGAGAAAGGTTCATCTATAGCAAGAAGCCATATGCTTGAATATTTCTGGTATCTCAACTGCAGATTTTTCAGCGCTCATTTAACTTTAGGACTCTGTATCTCAATATGAACAAAAATGGACTTGTATCATTACTGAAATAAGCCCTTCATATATACAACTTCTCTGTGAAATTACCTTAAGGGAGAATCCAAAAGTGAGGGAGTGTCCTGTGACTGTGGTAGTAGATCTTACCGATACATCCTGAGCCAAAAATGAGTTTAATGTTCTAGTCCTGTGATGCATGACGTGACAGATAAGAAAAGATATTTTTCTACCTGATGAAAGAACAGTTAGATGGAATATAGCCAACGCCATAAATAAGAAAAGATATTTTTCTACCTGATGAAAGAACAGTTAGATGGCCATAATCCTGTATAGGACTTTCAGTACAGTACTTTAGCAATGTGAAAACGTGTGTTTTGTCCGATTTATTCTATTTTCGAAAATAACTCGTATGAAAGGGAGGAATCTACATTTCGCATGAGAAATTCAACGTTATGGTCAACAACATCGCTGCCTCGGATTGGGTAAAGTGGGTTTTTTAAACTCTGTGGTCTATGTCGGGGTGGAATTGTTTAGAACTACTGCATATGTCCAAGCTGCTGCTGCTTGTTTCGTAGTGCACCGTGGCTGGTTGCAGCGGTGGTCACGAGGAGTTGGCAACCGGAAGTAACAGATTAGCTCAATCTGCGACGCGTACAAGAATGCGCCGACCTGTGTGATCTTGCCCACAGCAGCGAAGACTGACAAAGTGACCAGTGTGTTGGATGAGCGAGACAGAAGCGGACGTGTGTGTATTGCATGAGAGAAGATTCAAAATGATGGATGTTTGCACTAGACGTATTGATAACCTCCGAATTCCTACCACTCCAATCATCCCCGGATGCCCTCCAAGAACGGGGGTGGTGTTCTCTGGCGTACACATGCGTCCATGACTGCAGCTGCGACTGTGGCTGTTGTTCGTCCGGTCCCTGAACGTTGGCGCCAGCGGCGTTTGAGGGGTTTGGCGTGCTGTGAGTGGACATCTGGGAGGTGAGTGCGCTGGATGTGCGAGGGTTTCAGCAGTCCCCGGCTCCTACCCACAGCAACTACTGCTATGGACTAGGTCATGGTTTAAGTGTGTCGAGTTTAGCACTTCTCAATACCTTACAGTGAACTCTGTCTTGCAGTGATATTTACTGTTGTCTCTGTCCTATCATGCAGTGGGGCTTCCTCCTTCCAAATGTAGTGGAGGGAACCAATTTAGGAATTCTACAGTGCTTTAAAAACCCAATCGCGACTTCAGATTCCCGATGGATAGCGATCTCTGACATCTAGCCATGACAACTTGTTACTATGACTGGATTATGGTTTAAGTGTGTCGTGTTTTCTGCTTCTTCAATACATGGCAGTGGACTCAGTCTTGCAGTGGTATTTGCTGTTGTCTCTACTCTGTCATGCAGTAGGCCTTCTTCCTTCTCCTTATTCCGAATGTAGTGGAGAGAAGGAGCTTAGGGGCTTATAAGGTGCTTTAAAAACCCAATCGCGGTGTCAGATTCCCGATTGATAGTGACATCTGACATTAAGCCATGAACAGCTTGTTGCTACCGGTGATTTAAGTGAGTCATGTTAAGTGCTTCTCAAGGCAAAGCATTTTTTTTCACCAGATATGTTTAGTAGATATGTTGTGGTGGAGGAGGGCGTTTGTGTTAAACGTTGATGCTTACAAGACCTCAGATATATTTAGCGCTACGATCTGGTTGTATCGGAAATTACTTTTCTTGATTTCCATAGTGTTTTCGTGTGATACTCAAACATTTAAAATATGTTTTATTATGGTGAAGGATCATCGTAAGGTGGAGGCGAGGGTTTTAAGCACACTATTTGACTCCTGTAAATTGTTAAACAATTAATTTGACAGTGTAGTGCAATGAATTATATAACTCTATTCCTGATATCGAAACCATATCAGCTTTCCCTTTGTTTCCAGCACTGGGCAACAGGAGTACAGTATTTTGAAGGGAGATGAAAACCTGCATCTTCGTGTTTGGAATGTTGGTTCACTCAAACAGGGAGCGGCCTCTTGAGAGTGACAGAGACATGAAGCGAGTATGGAATTACCCAATCAACAGATTGCCGCCACTTGATGCTTTGTTTGGAGGGGGGGGGGGGGGGGGGGCGAGATCAAAGGGGGCCGATATCCGGTCCGTAGCCAGTGGTATTTAGTAACATGCTCTGTAATTAGGACATAGGGCTGTTTTGACCATCTTGGCAGGCCATGACGATAGATACAGACACAGGAGATCTGAAACAGTGTCTACTACATCGCACTTCATTCCATTCATGATCTATAGACCCCTTTTGCAGGGTCCAGCTGTCTGTTCAATGTACACTCCTGGAAATTGAAATAAGAACACCGTGAATTCATTGTCCCAGGAAGGGGAAACTTTATTGACACATTCCTGGGGTCAGATACATCACATGATCACACCGACAGAACCACAGGCACATAGACACAGGCAACAGAGCATGCACAATGTCGGCACTAGTACAGTGTATATCCACCTTTCGCAGCAATGCAGGCTGCTATTCTCCCATGGAGACGATCGTAGGGATGCTGGATGTAGTCCTGTGGAACGGCTTGCCATGCCATTTCCACCTGGCGCCTCAGTTGGACCAGCGTTCGTGCTGGACGTGCAGACCGCGAGAGACGACGCTTCATCCAGTCCCAAACATGCTCAATGGGGGACAGATCCGGAGATCTTGCTGGCCAGGGTAGTTGACTTACACCTTCTAGAGCACGTTGGGTGGCACGGGATACATGCGGACGTGCATTGTCCTGTTGGAACAGCAAGTTCCCTGGCCGGTCTAGGAATGGTAGAACGATGGGTTCGATGACGGTTTGGATGTACCGTGCACTATTCAGTGTCCCCTCGACGATCACCAGTGGTGTACGGCCAGTGTAGGAGATCGCTCCCCACACCATGATGCCGGGTGTTGGCCCTGTGTGCCTCGGTCGTATGCAGTCCTGATTGTGGCGCTCACCTGCACGGCGCCAAACACGCATACGACCATCATTGGCACCAAGGCAGAAGCGACTCTCATCGCTGAAGACGACACGTCTCCATTCGTCCCTCCATTCACGCCTGTCGCGACACCACTGGAGGCGGGCTGCACGATGTTGGGGCGTGAGCGGAAGGTGGCCTAACGGTGTGCGGGACCGTAGCCCAGCTTCATGGAGACGGTTGCGAATGGTCCTCGCCGATACCCCAGGAGCAACAGTGTCCCTAATTTGCTGGGAAGTGGCGGTGCGGTCCCCTACGGCACTGCGTAGGATCCTACGGTCTTAGCGTGCATCCGTGCGTCGCTGCGGTCCGGTCCCAGGTCGACGGGCACGTGCACCTTCCGCCGACCACTGGCGACAACATCGATGTACTGTGGAGACCTCACGCCCCACGTGTTGAGCAATTCGGCGGTACGTCCACCCGGCCTCCCGCATGCCCACTATACGCCCTCGCTCAAAGTCCGTCAACTGCACATACGGTTCACGTCCACGCTGTCGCGGCATGCTACCAGTGTTAAAGACTGCGATGGAGCTCCGTATGCCTCGGCAAACTGGCTGACACTGACGGCGGCGGTGCACAAATGCTGCGCAGCTAGCTCCATTCGACGGCCAACACCGCGGTTCCTGGTGTGTCCGCTGTGCCGTGCGTGTGATCATTGCTTGTACAGCCCTCTCGCAGTGTCCGGAGCAAGTATGGTGGGTCTGACACACCGGTGTCAATGTGTTCTTTTTTCCATTTCCAGGAGTGTATATATATGTTACTCGATTTGTACAAAATAGTCTGCTGCTGAAGTTTTCCTAATTTGTCTGTATTCAGAAAGCAGCGGTGAGTTTCGAAATATGTCATGAATTTTTAGATAGCTATGTAATTGTTCTGATTTTCCCGTATGTGCTTAGACATCAGTGTGCTTTGAAAAGTGAGGAAAATAAAAAATAAGAGCCTTAACATCCTTGACTCCGGCAGCAAATATAAACTATGCCCACTCAGCGTTTCCATGTGCGTTCAGAATAGAAAAGCGCCGCTATTGTTTAAATATTCCATACTTCCTTGTCACCCACAAACCGTTTAAATCAACAGCATTCCATACAGTGGAGTCAGTTTCCTGACAAATTCTTTAACTAAATAAATAAACTATGTTGCAAACACCACCTTCTATTCCATAAAATGTTTAAATAAACAATATTCCACACACAGTCTAAATTGTTTAAACAATATTCCATGCACTGTAATCGATTTCCTGCCAAATACTTTAGATAAATAAACTAAGTATGTTCCATACACTGCCATAAATAAATAAACAATATTCGACACATTGCCTAGATTGTTTAAACAATCTTCCATACACTACAACCGATTTCCCACCAATTCTTTAAAATAAATAAATAAACTATATTGTCTCAATTGTTTAAATAATATCCCATACACTGCAATCGATTTCCCCCCAAATGGCCGATCAACAGAGTCTTTTTCCCGCCAATTTCTTGGGGAGGGGGGGGAGGGGAGGGAGAGGGCTAGGTGTTTCCCAGAGGTTGGATTTAACTAAGTGATCGATTTAATTAATTAGTCAATCAAACTGATATCAAAAGTGTGCTTGGATCGGCGAGGAGAGTTCTCTTTGGGGTTGGGGAGGAGGAGTTGGTGAGGGGGGGGGAGGTGGAGGGGGGGCAAATAGCTTGAGGATCTGTCAATCATAAGGAAGGATTATCCCCAGGGGGTCTTAACCCTCCTAGCAGAAGAATAGGTTAAAGACCTGTCAATCAAAGGAGAAAAGTAGATCCACCCCTGAATGTATACATGCCCCAGATTTAGGTAACCTGCACTAACAAACTTTCGTGGTGTCCTTGTTACCCTACTAATCACTTTTATTTGACTCACATTGTAATATAATATGTCAAGGGGAAATGTTGATAGCGAAACTATCGAAGAGTTCTTGACTTTCTAACTTAAAATTATTACATGATACTCTAATGACTATTGGGATGGGTAAAGGCTACATTTTTTTAATTGTGAAGCCCAAAGGTGTACTATCAGTTCACAGTGTCCAATGGGCACAATATTTCAGTTATCAGACATATCGCCATAGTCAGATGCACTGACGAACTGAGCTCTTGAGTGCTCATGGCTAACTTTTATCCCTCCCCCCATGAGCTGTTCCCTTGGAGGTTCATGCTTGCAGCTGCACATCAGTGTCATGGAGATGCTAGCGTTGTCACCTGTGGTAGCATTGATGTAACTGCACTGTCCACCCAAGTCGCCAGGTCGTTTTCTTTACTGAATATCTTCTCAATTAAACTCAGTGCTTGTTTCCAAGTCTTACTAAGACCATACCCATAGTCTCAATTGATATGAGTAATAGGATGATGTCTGTTCTGGCGCATTTTGTTAGCGGTGCTTATATTCATGGGCTAATTTGATTGATTTGGGACCCTCTCACCCTCCTCTTAACTTATTGTTCTGTTAATTGATTTATGATCCATGGAGATAATCCATCCTGAGAAAGTCCCCACCCCTTCCCCTCCCTCTCCACCTCCATAACATCTGGGAAATCCCCTCGACCATGCAAGCACACCTTTGATATAAAATGAATTGACTAATTAATTAAACTGATTAATTAATTACCCTCTCCCCATCTGGGAAATTCCCATCCCCTTCCTTCCCACCAATATGTGTGCACTTTTTGAAGTTTGCGGGCTTTTGAAGGGGGTTTCTGGCGCACTGTCTTTGTCACCCCCTTAACCTATTGTTCTACTCCATGTCAGCACTTCTGATAGCAAATTAATTGACTAATTTATTAAATTGATCGTAAAAATTGGTGGGAAATCGCTCAGTTGAGGTATCCCTCTCCCCTTAATCTATTGTGCCACTTTCAGAATTCTGTAATGGAACACAAGCTGCTTCAGTTCAGGCCTGTGTTATTCGAATAGCCCCCCTTCGGCTGTAACAAACAGATTGACTAAATGATTAAATTGAAATCCTTTTTGTGTGAGGCAGTTGTCCTTGGTGGATACAGCCCCCTTCTGGAAATATTGACTGATTGGCCGGAAAACGATTGTAGTATGTGGAATATTATTTATTTAAGTAACTTGTCAGGAAACTGATTGCAGTGTGTGAAATATTTAGGCAATTGTGGAATTTTTTGTTCCCATTGTGTAAGGAATACTGTCATGAAGCACTCAACAACCGTGATTACACTGTCATTGATTGCGCTAAATTTGTAGTGATTGCTGGGCTGCACCATGCGTCGGTGTCCAATTCGGAAAGAGGCCTGCAATTGGTGTCACCTGCTGCACCATCCTACAAAGGACAACTAGCCATCTCACAGTATTAGCACGGTATTAGCTACTTCCTGTCACGTGCCACTCCTGGGCCTGCACACACCATCAGTCATGGCCGAACCAAACCAAAACAAAGTAGCATTTACCTGGGAAAGCCCCAATCCTTCGCCTACTTGATACCGGTGCATCCAAGAACTCCTTCCAAGGCAAACGCCTGACAGGGAATCGATCCAGGAATACTGCTGAAGTCAATAAATTAACTGACTAATTTATTTCCGGTCATGTGATCATGACATAGGGGATATAGGGCACACATGGTAGCTCACCAGTCTGAGGCGGATGCGGTAGCTCACCAGTCTCTGGACGGCAAATAACCGTGAAGGATCAACACTGCAGATCGTGCAGCGGCCCCCAGCGGAATAGGAAGAATCAGAAGAGCAAGTATTCCTTGCTTAATAATACATCTTCATCTCTCTCTCTGTCTGTAGTTGCTATTATCGTATGTAACAATGGTTCATACTCTTTTTGTCCACAGCATCAGTGGTGACAACATCCAGCTTGCTGGGACCTGCAGTGGAGTGTGATACTCTGGTGGAGCTGGTCAGCATGTTGGAACCAATAAATATGTGTGTGGGCTCTGGAAGACTGAACTGTACTCCAACATATGCATCATTCCAGAATGTTCCGGTGCTACTGGCTGCCAATTCCCCACAGTGCGCTACTGCTTTTCACTTCAACTTATAATTTAATAGTTAGCGGTTCAAAGCGCTTAAATGTTGGTATAGAAGCATAAATTTACAGCGACTAGCATGTTGTGTCAGAGATTGAAAATGCATTGAGATGTGTTAAAGTGTAGTTTACAGAGTTAGAATGGGATGAACTGTGTCGTGCACAACACTGCATCAATGAACAGATGACCTCCTAGTATTCTCAATCTCTGGACATTTACTGTGCTAACCTGACGCTATCTATAACTTCATTGTATGATGGCTTGAGATCTGGTAGTCGATCCATTTATCTGCAACACTGCACTGTTAAAAACTTGTTCGACGAAAAATGGTGCTATCCCCTGTGCTGGGGAGACTGAACCGTGGGCTGGTGTGGGTTCAAACTGTGTATAAAGACATCATGAACTGTCTCTGTATGTATAGTGTGCATGCAACCGATTTAGAGCAGTGTATCAATACAGTGTCAAAAGAAGAACCTAAAAGAACGCCCATCACTTTGAGAGAAATACACCTGGAATTTAAGCATACAGGTGACAGTTATTCAGGAAATACTGTAAAAAATGAATCAGTGGTTCTTGTTCGTGATGTAATGCAGCCTGTGTAGCATTGCTGAAAGATATACGAGGGCAGTTCAACAAGTAATGCAACACATTTTTTGTCTCGGCCAATTTTGGTTGAAAAAACCGGAAATTTCTTGTGGAATATTTTCAAACATTCCCGCTTCGTCTCGTATAGTTTCATTGACTTCCGACAGGTGGCAGCGCTGTACGGAGCTGTTAAAATGGCATCTGTAACGGATGTGCGTTGCAAACAACGGGCAGTGATCGAGTTTCTTTTGGCGGAAAACCAGGGCATCTAAGATATTCATAGGCGCTTGCAGAATGCCTACGGTGATCTGGCAGTGGAAAAAAGCACGGTGAGTCGTTGGGCAAAGCGTGTGTCATCATCGCCGCAAGGTCAAGCAAGACTGTCTGATCTCCCGCGTGCGGGCCGGCCGTGCACAGCTGTGACTCCTGCAATGGCGGAGCGTGCGAACACACTCGTTCGAGATGATCGACGGATCACCATCAAACAACTCAGTGCTCAACTTGACATCTCTGTTGGTAGTGCTGTCACAATTGTTCACCAGTTGGGATATTCAAAGGTTTGTTCCCGATGGGTCCCTCGTTGTGTAACCGAACACCATAAAGAGCGGAATTGCTTGCTCGTCATGTGGCTGAGGGTCACAATTTCTTGTCAAAGATTGTTACAGGTGATGAAACATGGGTTCATCACTTCGAACCTGAAACAAAACGGCAATCAATGGAGTGGCGCCACACCCACTCCCCTACCAAGAAAAAGTTTAAAGCCATACCCTCAGCCGGTAAAGTCATGGTTACAGTCTTCTGGGACACTGAAGGGGTTATTCTGTTCGATGTCCTTCCCCATGGTCAAACGATCAACTCTGAAGTGTATTGTGCTACTCTTCAGAAATTGAAGAAACGACTTCGGCGTGTTCGTAGGCACAAAAATCTGAACGAACTTCTCCTTCTTCATGACAACGCAAGACCTCACACAAGTCTTCGCACCCGAGAGGAGCTCACAAAACTTCAGTGGACTGTTCTTCCTCATGCACCCTACAGCCCCGATCTCGCACCGTCGGATTTCCATATGTTTGGCCCAATGAAGGACGCAATCCGTGGGAGGCACTACGCGGATGATGAAAAAGTTATTGATGCAGTACGACGTTGGCTCCGACATCGACCAATGGAATGGTACCGTGCGGGCATACAGGCCCTTATTTCAAGGTGGCGTAAGGCCGTAGCATTGAATGGAGATTACGTTGAAAAATAGTGTTGTGTAGCTAAAAGATTGGGGAATAACCTGGTGTATTTCAATGCTGAATAAAACAACCCCTGTTTCAGAAAAAAAATGTGTTGCATTACTTATTGAACTGCCCTCGTATATCTTTCAGCAATGCTTCAGTCTGGGTCCGCGCCCACTAAGATCGCAGGTTCGAATCCTGCCTTGGGCATGAATGTGTGTGATGTCCTTAGGTTAGTTAGGTTTAAGTAGTTCTAAGTTCTAGGGGACTGATGATCTCAGATGTCCCATAGTGCTCAGAGCGATTTGAACCATTTTTGCACCTCCTTAGACCAGCCTATGTGGTCAAACGCGACTCAGTCGAGCATGAAGTTTCTTCAGTGTCGTCACATATGCATCAGAATTTATGGTGGTTCCACTTGGCATGATGTCCACAAGTAAGAGTCCTACGGAATCAAAAAACACCGAGGCCATAACTTTTCCAGCAGAAGGTGTGGTTTTGAATTTTTTTTTTTATTGGGTGAATTTGCATGATGCCACTCCATTGATTGCCTCTTCGTCTCTGGTGAAAACTGGTGGAGCCATGTTTCATCACCTATCACAATTCTTCCAAGAAATTCATCTCCACCATTCTCGTACTGTTCCAAAAGTTCGCTGCATACCATTTTTCTTGTTTCTTTGTGAGACACTGTCAACTTTCTGGGAACCCACTTGGCACAAACCTTTTTTAACGCAGACACTTTCAGTCTTCTGCAAACACTTCCTTCTACTATCCCAATGTAGCGTGACAATTCGTTCACTGTGATGCGTCTGTCAGCAGTCACCAATTCGTTAACTCTACGCACATTGTCTGGAGTGTGTGCAGTAAGAGGCCTGCCGCTGTGAGGACAATCCTCAATATTGCCGTGCCCGCTTTCATCACTTAACCTGCTTGTCCACCGACTAACTGTACTGCGATTGACAGCAGCATCTCCTCCATACACCTTTTTCAACCTCTTATGGATGTTTCCCACTGTCTTGTTTTCACAGCACAGGAATTCTATGACAGCACGTTGCTTCTGACGAAAGTCAAGTGTAGCAGCCATCTTGAAGACATACTGTGACAGTGCCACTCATGGGAACAGGTTGAACTAATTTTGAAAACAAGCGGGAAAGAAAGTGGCCGGCCGGGGTGGCCAAGCAGTTCTAGGAGCTACAGTCTGGAACCGCGCGACCGCTACGGTCGCAGATTCGAATCCTGCCTCGGGCATGGATGTGTGTGATGTCCTTAGGTTAGTTAGGTTTAAGTAGTTCTAAGTTCTAGGGGACTGATGACCTCAGAAGTTAAGTCCCATAGTGCTCAGAGCCATTTGAACCAATTTTTGAAAAAAGTGATGAGTATGTTAATATACATCCCAGCATGGAGAAATTCACACCTATGTGAGGCACTTAGTCTGAGAGGATAGGTGTGAATAGACAGAGAATGCGTCTGTACGTAGATGGAAACGTATATAGATCAAATGTAAAGTTATTGAGCTAGAGACATATCCCCAGATGCTTCTGAGACTGATCAACAAATTAGATGCTAGGGTTAAGGAATGAAAGACGTGCACCCACATCAGTCTCAAAAAGAAAGTAGATGACTTAGCAGTAAAGTTTGATGAAATTGAAAAGGAAGTACATGACTTAACTGTAAAGGCTGAGCGAAATGTGTATATGCTGCAGCCTGTCAAGCAGCCCACTTATATAGCAAGATGTCAACTAAGCACATGGTCATCACTGCACAGAATGCTGTTTGAGAGAAGTTACGGCTGCTAAGGTTAGGACATTTGCATCGAAAGCATACACTGAGAGAAACGTTCAAATGAGTTAGTGAACCTCTCGATGAACTCTGAGCAAAACTGCACAACGATGACGATGATGCTCTTGCCAGTTTCATTAACCATCACAGCGATGCAAGGACAGACAAAACATTCGGTGTCAGTGGTGAAAAATCATACATGTTGGGCATGCAGCCTATAACTTCAAATGAAAAACAATAGAGATAGGCGGTAGGGAATTTCAAAGAACACCAAGCCTACCAAATCTCATTTTCCTAAAACCATCAAAAAGAGTAAAATTTTCACCCAAAGATCTGGAGATGTATGGTGAAAAACTGCAGTTGACTGGTGTACGCAGGAAATCAGGAAACCAATGTAGTGTGAAATACAGAGGTATTATAAAACCATTTTTATTATACAGACAGTATAGCAGTGGTGATGGAGTTGAAATTCAGCATAAAAAAGTCAGCAATCAGCCCCCTCAGCATATATACTACAACAACCCCAACGAGATAACAGATCGACTATGAATGCTCACGGAATCATATGCTGTGGACAATATCACTCATTTGAATGAAGTTGTCTGCATAATTTCAGAGCTAAGAGACAGAGGTATAACTGAATGAGTATGGAGATAGTAGTTTGAGAACTGTACAAGTAAGTGTGCAAAACATACCCTTGTAGGCATGTTATGAGTAAAGGTTTGGATGACTTACAGCAGGCTGATCTTGTAGATATGAGAGAATATTCACATGAGAATAATGGATTCAAATGTATTTTAATGGTTATTGATACATACCATTACGTGTTAAAACGAAAACGGAGAGAAATTTTGTGGAGGTGTTTGAGCATTTTCTGCAGACAGGGACAAATCAATGTCTGGACAAACTCCAAAACAATCATGGTGGAGAGTTTTACAATGGGTATTTCAAGACCGCGATGCAGTGGTATGGAATACATGACTACTCAACATTCACCCAACTGAAAGCGAGTATCATGGAATGTCTGAACAAAACAATAAAAGCTCAAATGTGGATGCATTTTAATCATCACCGCTCATACAAATGGATAGATATCCTTCCAGAAGTAATTACACAGTGTAATCAAACCAACATACAGTGTAGCACAATAAAAATCAGACCAATCGATGTTCATGATAATGGACTCCTGTATATGGTGCACTATCGTATTAAAATGCTAGATACATGAAAGCAGAAATTTAATACAGGTCATTTTGTACACATCTCAAAACACAAGACAGCATCTGAGAAGTCATACCTCTAAAACTGGTTGACTGAGATATTCACAGTTTCCAAAGTGCAGAGAGTAAATCCCAGAACGTACGTCTTAAAGGACAGCAGTGTCACTTAAATTCAGTTTTGTTTTTCACCGATGAAATGCAGAAGAGCTTAGAACTACATGTATTTCTCATAGATCGTGTCATAAGACGTCGAGGGAATCGAGCACTAGTTAAATAGCTTGATTTTCCTGCTACACAAAACAGCTGGAGAGACGCTGATGATTTGCTGTGTAATGGGGAGCACAGAGCCCAACCAGCACAGTATCATAACAAGCATGATGGGAGACGCATTATAGGGCGTGATGGTATTCTCGACAAACTTCCTGTCGAATTGCGCATTCTGGGGTATAATTACTGTGGACCTGCTACAAAGCTTCAAAGATGTTTGGCTTGTGGTGCTAAGGGGTGTGTTTGGAACACGACACTGCATACGCAAAACATAAAGGCCTCCCAGAACGTCACGCTCCAGATCGAATTTTAGCAGATAAAGCCAAGACAATACATGAGAGTAAGGATACTGGTGTAGGACAACTCATTGCAGCATGCGTGGTAAAACTGAGTAAGGTTTGGGTATCAATTTCAGGTAAGTTGTGAACACTGCACGTCGTGCACTGAAGAAGAAGGAGAAGACAACATTTAAGAAGAAGAAGGGATGTATAAAAAATTGTATCCTAACAGCGATGTATGCAGCCAAAAGTGCCCTGAAGCATAAAGGACTGCTTAAAGCGCCTAGGATTCTGCCGCTACACGAGACATCAGGTGGAATTATCCCCTTCTTCATTCCTGTCCTCACAGGTCTTTCAGGAATGGGTTCACTGGCTGGTCGTGCTGCGGCAGTTGCGAGAACAGTCAAGAATGTGTGAACGCCCAGGAGCAGCTAGCTGCTGACTGTCTGACATCTTCTCCATCACTGATGGAGATTTTGATTACTCATTTTTCCCTGTCATCCACGAATGTAAAAATACCACTGCCCCACCCATGGCTCCCAACTTCTAGTACTTGGACAGCATACCACAAACAGAATTAAATACAATAATTACAGAAAGCAACGTAAAACACGTGTGCAGTCCTAAAGCATCAACTGCACGCTGACAGTGCAGTGCCACGAAACAGCATCAAGAAGGCGCTGACCCGTGCGCCAATGGAAAGAGCGGACAATGCCACACCTCCAGGAAAACAGAGTTCAGCGTTACCTGTCAACACTGACTTAACCAGCCGCCCATCGCTGGTCGGCCCCAGTGCAGTCATAAACGTCGAGAGCATCAGTACTGACTAATAGCATGATGATACTTAGCCTGCATGTAGGAGGCACATGAAGCACAAAAAATTTTCAAATGTGTATGAAATCTTACGGGACTTAACTGCTAAGGTCATCAGTCCCTAAGCTTACATACTACTTAACCTAAATTATCCTAAGGACAAAGACACACACCAACGCCCGAGGGAGGACTCCAGCCTCCGCCAGGACCAGCTGCACAGTCCATGGCTGCAGCGCCTGAGACCGCTCGGCTAATCCCACGTGGCATGAAGCACAGGAAGATACTTCATAACAAGAAGTTAACTTATGTTTCTTTCCTTTTAGAAATAAAGTGGTCCGTTAATTTGAAAATGTTATGCACAGATCATTGTGGATTCCTGCTACTGACCATCGCAGCCTCTCTGCTTCCTTGTTTGTGTCGGTGCTGACTACCCACGGTATCCGACTCAACATCTGGAGACGAGGATTACAGAACCAATGCTGCCTTCGCTGTTCGCCGCTCCGTCACAGCGCAGCACTAATATTTTTCTCTTTTCTTTCAGAGGAGCATCATTACTAATTGTGTTCGTTCTTGATGATTAGTAGCACCGCTTCCACTATTTGAATAAATTTGTTGTGGCGCCCCTCTCATTAATACCCGCTTCCTTCACCATCTGCGCCTACGCCTCCGGCTGCTGCTGGCTTTGTTCTCATGCAGTTTATTCAGTTTCAGAACCACCAAATGGCGCAGTTGGTGACGGCTGTCCAGCAGTTCATTAATGCACAAGCCGCTGCTGCTTCAAATCCCGCAAAACAGCCAGCCACATCCACAGCACCTCCTCTGTGCATTCCACCATTACGAGCTTTCGATGAACAACAAGAGGAATGGGACGAGTCCATCGTGCTGCACATCAAGTGCAAGGTACAGTGAAACTTTCTTATTTCTTGTCAACAGCCATCACAGGAGTTAACCACCTTGCTCAGAAGTTATTCCTGACTAGTATGCTGGAGATGCTAGTTTTTGAAGATTTAGTTTCCATCCTCACTGAAGTATTACGAGCATCAGGTACAGATTGCTGCGGCTCATTACAAGTTCTTTCAATTGCGGAAAAATCCAGAACAGACATACCATCAGTGGGTCACTGAACTTAGCTTTGACACGACAGTGTCGTTTTCAATAACGCTGTGGACAGTGCTATAGTGACGCAGTGATTCCTGATGCAATTACGTGCAATGTGCTGGATCGAAGGATACGTGAACAAACTTTCAATGATTCTGACCCTACTATGAAACAATCGTTACAAATTATTGAACATCAGGACTAGTGTGATTGTGCCGTGAAGAACTTTGATGTAGCTGCCATTTGCAATGTAATGCAAAGTGACAAACACGTACTGCCTTGTGACAGAAAACCACGTGCAGACAGGCCCCCATGACGTGGACAGAGTAAACAAGTAGCAATGCGTGTGTCTGCTGTGAAACCATGGGCCCGCTGCGTTTCTACGAATAAAAGACAACATTGCTCTTCGTGGAATGCGACTTGCTTTGCTTCTGGGAAGCCTGGTCATGTACAGCCTGTGTGCTTGCAACAGAAAGAGAACACTGCCCACGTTCTCTCTCGTAAGCGCGGAGTAGGCTACCTACCCACTCAGTGAATGTTGTTCTTTCTAAACCGGCTACCGATACTAGTAATGACCAAATTCACGATGTGCCTTCACCCTGCCCAAGTGCTGTGCAACGACAGTCAAACAAACTGTTTGTGAACCTAGTCATTGCCGGACGAAAAAAAAAATTAAAAAAGTTCAAATGTGTGTGAAATCTTATGGGACTTAACTGCTAAGGTCATTAGTCACTAAGCTTACACACTACTTAACCTAAATTATCCTAAGGACAAACACATACACCCATGCCCAAGGGAGGACTCTTAACCTCCGCCGGGATAAGCCACGCGCCTTGCCGGACACTGTGTGCAACTTTAGACACTGGCGCTTCCGTTACATTGCTTAATCATGCCAATTACGAACAGCTGGGCTCGGCGCAGTTGATAAAATCTTGCACCCAACTTACTCTGTATAACGTTAAGGACATTCCAGTGCTTGGTACATGTAGTTTGCCTGCCACATTCCTGCCTCACACGAGAACAGTGGCACTACTCATCTTGCGGTCGCGAGACTGTTAAAATATTTTTGAGTAAAATTCATTTGATTTGTTTGGTCTTCGTATTCAGGACAATGTACTTTCTGTTTCTGCTTTCAACCCGAAAGTGTTACTCATTTGATTGAGGAATTTCCTGATTTATTTTCTGAAGAGCTTGGCACAGAAAATGATTTTGTGGCGCACGTGACAATGAAGGACAATGTGCAACCTACGGTTCTTCGGGCGCGTCCTGTCCGTAACGTTCATAGAAACAAAGTTGCAAGTGAACTTAAAGAACGGCAATTAATGGTATTATTGTTCCTATCACCGAGAGAGGTGGCGCAGTGGTTAGCACACTGGACTCGCATTCTGGAGGTCGACGGTTCAATCCCGCGTCCGGCCATCCTGATTTAGGTTTTCCGTAATTTCCCTAAATCGCTCCAGGCAAATTCCGGGATGGTTCCTTTGAAAGGGCAAGGCCGACTTCCTTTCCCATCCTTCCCTAATCCAATGAGACCGATGACCTTTCTGTTTGGTCTCTTCGCCCCAAACAACCCAACCCCATTGCTCCTATCAAGGCTGGTCAATGGGCTTCTCTCTTCGTAATCATACGAAAGCCTTCTGGAAGACTTCGTCTTTGTTCTGAATTTAAATCCATTGTGAGTCCACAAACAATAATTGATACTTATCCGTTGCTTCTCCCTGAGGAATTAATGGGCAGGCTTATTGCAGGCTGCCATTTTTCAAAAATTGATTTACGCGATACGTATTTGCAAATTCCGCTGTATGAGGAGTCTTAGTAAGTGTTTGTAGTAAACCCACATTTAGGGTTGTTCAAATTTTTCTTCTTACTCTTTGACAGCGCTTCCGCACCTGCCGTATTCCATTGCTTCTTAGAACAGCTTACAGCAAAAGTTCCGTTGTGTTCAAATTATTTGGATAATATTGTGGTGTCAGGACATACACCAAAGGAATATATCGGAAGCCTTCGTACGCTTTTTCAAGTACTTTCAGCTCCAGGTTTGAAGTGTCGCCTGGACAAATGTGCCATTTTTCAGTTTGAAATTCAGTACTTAGGTCATGTTCTTAATAGCCAGGGTATTCATCCTCTTCACTCACATTTCCCAGCCATCGGGGATCTCCCTGGCCCACGCAACGTAACGGAATTGCAGTCAGTTCTCGGGAAGATGGCATACGGTATTATATGCGGATTATACCTATTGCAGCCCAGATCGCGGCGACATTGCATGGTTTGTGCCGGAATGATGTGCCTTTTGTTTGATCAGAGAGTGTCAGGATACATTCCAGAAACTTAAAAATGCCTTGTTGAATGAGAATGTTCGGTTTGACCCCGCTAAGGTGGCTTTGGAAGTGGACGCTTCTTCGTACAGAATCGGAGCTGTACTCTCGCCCAGATTTGGTTCACAGGACAGGCCAATTACTTTCGCTTCCAAATTATTGACCAAGACTAAATGTAACAATTCTCAAATCGAGAAGGAAGCGCTCTCTATTATCTATGGCATGACAAAGTTTCACCATTATCTGGTTGGTCGGAAGTTTTACTTAGTGACGGACCATGAGCCACTCAATCTTTGGTTCATCCATCCAAGCCTGTTCCGCCATGCACGGCTCAGAAACTGAAACGTTGGGCTTTGTTATTGTCACAGCATCAGTACGAAATATTCTACCACCCCACGTCGAAGCATACAAATTCTGACACCCATTATCGCCTCTCCGTTGGTGCTAATTCTGGATATGATGCTACTGCCGCATCTTGTTGTCAAATCGATGAGCAGGACACTGAACTATAGGAAAATTGCACAGGCGACAGAAGCAGACTCTGATTTGAACCGTTTGTTGCATTACATCCATACTGCTTGGCGTCGTTGAGTGAGAAATTTTCAGAATTTTTTTGAAGGCCGATATTTTGTTCGTAGGCATAGCCTCTACGTCCAGCATGGTGTGATTTTATTACAAAATGACTCTCGACGGTCGCGTGTGCTTATTCCTGAAGTGTTGCTAAAAGATGTGTTGCGATTGCTCCACCAAGGACATTGGGGAACTGTACGCACAAAACAGCTAGCGCGTCGGCACTGTACTTGGACGGGCATGGACGCCCACATTGAACAGATGACGTCACAGAGTCACGCATGTGGTGAAAATCTATAGGCCCCACCGCAAACGATTTCAGCTTGGTCCAAGTCTCTCGCCGTGGTAGCGAGTTGCTAAGAGATGTGTTACAATTGCTCCACCAAGGACATTGGGAAACTGTACGCACAAAACAGTTAGCGCGTCAGCACTGTACTTGGACGGGCATGGGCGCCCACATGAACAGATGACGTCACAGAGTCGCGCATGTGGTGAGAATCTATCAGCCCCACCACAAACGATTTCAGCTTGGTAAAGGTCTCAACCGCCGTGGTAACGAGTGCATACTGATTTTGCTGGCCCTTTGTTGGAACACTCGTTGGCTTATTGTTGTGGACTCTTTTAGGAAGTATCTGTTTGCAGCGCCCATGAACTCGACTACGTCGTTTAGTACCATTCGGCCTTGTCATCTATTTTTGCTTGGAAGGTCTGACTGAAGGGTTGGTTATAGACAGTGGACCACATTTACGGCTCAGGACTTGGAACAGTTTTGTACAGCCAGTCTTATCACCCACCTTGCTAGTGCTCCGTTTCATCCTCAGTCGAACGGAGAAGCTGAACGACCTGTGCCTACGTTCAAGCAACAGTCGAACTAACTACATGTCTCCCACACACAGGAGCAAGCGCTGCTGCTCTTCCTCGCAACGTACCTCTCCCAGCCCCGCGACGGTCAGCCGCCGACGCAGCTTCTACATGGATGGCTCCGTCGTACGCTCTTCCAGGTGCTACATCCATGGAAGCCCACAGCGCCACCCACGCTCCGCAAGTAGCGCTTTGCTCCAAAAGATTCTATTCTCTCCAGAGTCTTTGGTAGCAGCTGGCGCTGGGAGAGAGGAACGATTCTTCGAAATTTGGGCGCTTGCTTGTTTGCTGCGCCGCCATCAGAACTAGATTCGTGTTTGTCGACTGCGAGCCAGATTCGCATCCTACGGGATGTTGTAGACGGCGCGGCCGCCACCGGGGCCTCTTCGGCATCGCCTGCGGAACCGATAGAGCTGGACCCATCGCAGCACCTCAACTTCCCGGCGCTCGTCCATGCACCAGCCGTGGACCCGGCTCCGTCGTCATCATCGCCGTCGCCGCCGCCGTAATCATCACTGCCATCTCAGTTTTTCGTCGGACTGGCTCAGGATAAGGGTAGGTGCCCTTTCGGGCATTTTCTGACCAACGTCCCCTGTAGAGCGCAGGATGGATGTCAGGCACCGGCCAGGGGTTCATCATCGGTCCCAGTTGCGGCTCCCAGCTCCTCACGCCACCCAGCTTCCTGCCTTCACCTCCCCCCCCCCCCCCCTTTGTCGGCCCCCACAGGACAACAATGAGGAATTTTATGGGGTGGAGTGGGCGGGGGGAGGGAAGGGGATTGTGCAGCCCTAAAGCATCGACTGCACACCGACCAGTGCAGCGCCGCGAAACAGTATCAAGAAGGCACTGACCCACACGCCGATGGAAAGAGCAGACAATGCTACACTTCCAGGAAGACAGAGTCCAGCGCACCCTGTCAACGCTGACTTAACCAGCTGCACATCACTGGTCGGCCCCAGTTCGGTGACAGACGTTGAGAGCACCAGTACTGAGAAATAGTAAGATGATATGTAGCCTGCAAAATAACTGCGTGTGGGGGGAACAGGAAGCTACTTCATAACAAGAAGTTATGTTACGTTTCTTTCCTTTTAGAAATAAAGAGTTCCATAACTTTAATAGTGTTATGCACAGATCATTTTGGATTCTTGCCACTGGCCCGTCACGACTTCTCTCTTTCCTTGTATGTGTCAGTGCAGACAGCCCACCGTGGCTAACACAACAATAAGTACTCCACAAAAGACGCTACACTTCCCTGGTCACGACTGCATTACTTATTGACACTTCAAAGACTGCCTCCTCTCCCCTCTCATCACTTTTGGAACCCTTTACACTGCTATGCTCTCCACAGGTTACTATCTTCAACTTTTTCTTAAATCCCACAAACCTCTTACTGATACCTCCTCCCACCGCTCCATATGCCTCACCTCAGTGTTTAGCGAGATATTCAAGTACATTCTTCCTAATGCATCCATCAACACTTGAACCAACACCATCTTCTTCCCATTAACCAGTGTGGCTTCTATCCCAGTTTCTCCTGTGATGACCAGTTCCTGCACCTTATCCATCTCCTACATCACCATTATTTTTGTCTCCCTCGACCTAGAAAAAGACTACAAGCATGAATTCCGGTCTCCTTTTCAGACTCCGACATACACACTTCCAATTAACTATGTCTGCCTTATTGCATCCTTCCTATATAATCGCCCATCCTTTGTCACTATTAAGTGCACCAATTCCTCTACCTTCCATCCCACTGCAGAAGTGCCCCAAGGCTCTGTCCACTCTCCTGTCCTTTTTCTCCTCTACACTTCTGATATGTTCAAACCACCTCCACCACTCTACCTTCTTCAGTATGCTGATGACACCACTCTCCTCATCCTCTACCCTTCACTCTAGAAATACCAACGTTTTCTCCAAATCCACTTCTGTCAGTTTACAGCCTGGTATAACGAATGACTCCTCAAGATCAACTCCTCTATAACTCAGCCAGTAATTATAGAACAAACCACCCACATCTCCCTCCTCCATGACTTCTACCTTACCACTTACAATCATCCTATACAGCTAACACACTAACATATCTTGGACTAATCCCCAACTGGCAACTAAAATGGAAACCTTATCTACTAACTAACCAACAGAAAGCCCACAATAAACTAAAACCACTAACAGACCGAACGTTTTACCTCCCCCACCTGGATCCTCTACCATCTCATCAAATTCCCATTCCTCCTTACCTACATTGAATACCTCTACATCTCCTATACTGCCCGCAAACTAGATTCCAATCACCCCATTGTTTACCCTCTGATCACCAACCATGTTATGCCACCACACCTTCACAGACAGATCCCTCTGCCCCTACATCTACAGACACTGCGTGTCCTGTCCCAATGCAACTTCAACCAACTCCCTCACCCAAACAATGAGATCTGCCCTGGTATTTATCCCTCCTATCAACTTTAACTTTTCCCCCCTATTCACTCGACATCAGAGCTCCTCTCTCCTTTCCCTCTCCACCCTCCATTCCTTTCCTCCTGCAACCACTGCCCTACCTACATGGCACACTACTCCTCACTCTCTGTCCACCTCAGCTCTTCCCTCTCAACTTCATAGTTTCTAACAGGCCCCTACCTTCCTAGTTACACCCATCAACCCTATAGAATATACTCTCCCCTCCAGCAGTACCTCTCACCCTAGTACAGGTCCTTCAGATTTTAAGTGAAAGTGCAGTGCTTCTGTGTTTTTATCCGAAGAATTTCACCATCCTGTG
This sequence comes from Schistocerca piceifrons, assembly GCF_021461385.2. NCBI lineage: Eukaryota > Metazoa > Arthropoda > Insecta > Orthoptera > Acrididae > Schistocerca > Schistocerca piceifrons. Next base: position 140,803,176 of record NC_060149.1, read on the forward strand.
ATATGTTTTTGAAATGTATATATTCTCGTTTTTTTTAACTGTCCATTTTCGATTTTAACTTAAAATAGAAAACAACTCCAAATTTTGTTTATATTTCTCATCATAATTCTTTTTAATTCGGTTGAAGAGAAGAGAGTTGTACTGATAACAGTCCCTCTCCCCTCGCCCACATGGGGTGATGGGGATGAAATGACAATAAAGGAAAAAAATCAGTATTGGGACAGTGAGTCGCTGTCCTAATATTATTACCCTACCCTATGTCTCTCCCAGCAACTATTCACTTGTAGATCGACAAGAGGTTACTTCCCTGCACATCAGTGATAGTTTGCTGCCCTAATATTATACCCGTCCTTCCCATATAGGACTCTTGGCTAGTCTGGCTAGAGGACCTCTCTTGTGCCAGACTAATAGTGAAATATCCTTGCAACGTCCAACAGTTATTGAAGAGACTGGCTAGAGCTACTCTCTAGCACTCGATCAGTGGCAACTAGCCCTCCCCACCTCCCATGCTTCACAAGCAGAGAAAGAAAATCTGAATTTTCCCGCCGATTCTGAACTTCCCGCCAGTAGTGGGCGTGGAGGGAAGGCTGGAAACTTTCCAAAGGTGAAGGAGGTATTTAATTGATCAATTTAATTAATTATTCAACTAGTATCATTTTAAAAATGTGACTTCCTCATTGCAAAAATCTACATCTACATCTACATCAGGGGACAGGGGGAAGGGGGGGACAGCTGCCATATTGAAATGGCAGCAATTTAAACTGGCGCCCCACTCTCTTTATTCCACTACTGTCAGCCCACTGCCCCAGACGGTAATCAGATGGTGGCTGGCGCTGTGGCACGAAGCCCCACTGGGAACTCAGTGTCGGTAGCAGCTTGCACGGGCAGCAGATCGGGAGAGCTGTGGCACCAAGTGCCATCAAGGACTCAATGCTGGCGGCAGGTGCACCCCGGTCTCAAACCTATGGCTGCTGGTTACAATGCCGAGTCAGCTCAATATCCAGTGTAGCTTTGTCACTGTGACATATATGCTGCCTTCTGGCAACGACATGTGATTCCTGCCTCAAAATCCAGACGTGTTTATGTGCCTGCTCTGCCCATTTGTTTCACTAATATCTGGCACCTATTCACAATGCCATAACAAGGGACTCGCCCTGGTGTGATGATACCACCTGACTTGCTACATGGTTGCTGGTTAATTTTGTTTGGGGGAGGAGACCAAACAGCAAGGTCATTGGTCTCATCGGATTAGGGAAGGGAGTCAGCCATGCCCCTTTCAAAGGTACCATCCCGGCATTTTCCTGGAGCAATTTAGGGAAATCACGGAAAACCTAAATTAGGATGGCCAGACATGGGGTTGAACCATCGTCCTCCTGAATGCACACGGTACTGCTGTGTGGCGCCAGTTACCACTGAGCTTGGCAGTCTTCACTTTGCAATCCACTGGCGTGTCTGTTATTGACCTATAGCTGTTAATGTGATGCTCCACTCTACTTCTTCTTTCTTCTGCTAAAGACTAATAATTTTTTTCTCTTAATACTGGGTAGTGGCCCTATATACAAGACCCTTGTGCTGATGATGTTTCATTCAGTCATTCACGGTGGTAACTATTCGTTTATGTTAGGATGCAGGGAGGTTTATATGGAAATAAATAACACATGCAGGGCCTTAAATTTTATGAACTCTTACATATAGCTAGGTACATAAACAAAACAAGAGTGTAGTTCTCTGCCCATATCTGGTAAAGTTCAGTCATGCATTTCCACCTCCATCGATGCACAACATGCATCATAGAGTTGAACTGTGGTTAGTTGGTTGATCCAGGGGAGTGGACCAAACAGCAAGGTCATTGGTCCCATCGGATTAGGGACGGATGGGGAAGGAAGTCGGCCATGCCCTTTTACAGGAACCATCCCAGCATTTACCTGAAGCTATTTAGGGAAATCACGGAAAACTTAAATCAGGATGGCCGTATGTGGGTCTGAACCATTGTCCTCTCGAAGGCAAGTCAAGTGTGCTAACCACTGCGGCTTTTCACTCGGTAGAGTTGAACTATGGTTTCTTCCAATGAACAGAGAGCTTGGCAAGCTAACTCCAGCAGATTACTCCACAATGTCTCGTAGAATCGGTGTACATATGAATGCCATCTTAGATGACACTCTAGCTCATGCTGTACAGCATAGCTGGCATACAACAAACTCTTAAAAGTCTGCACCTGCAGATGTACGCTCTCTCTGTCGTTAAATATTTTAACTGTTCCAAGGAAGCCACTACAGAAAGTGTATGATCATCCAGTATCGCCAATGGAGAGTGGACGTTTCCTTGGAAGAAGGCAGAAATCTGCACTACCACATAACACAGTCTACACCATCATCCACGGATAATATTACTTAGATGTCACTAAATCGAAGGTTTTCAAATACTACCTCTGGGTAGAACTCCTAATTCGATATCACACTTAACACTGACACACTTATAGCCACTGCTGTTCAAACTGTAGGTTTGAGTGCACAGCATTATATCCACATCAGGTGGTTGCTGCTAGAATGACATCGCCTCACCTGCAAGGAAACACACATTATTAGTTAAGCACGTTTTTTGTTACCTATTCACCACCATCGGCGTTAATATGTACACTGTTTCGCAGTATGGAGTGTTGACATTCATCTTGACATCGTTATGCTTTCACATTTCTCCCATATGTGGGTAAACTACACTGAAGAGCCAAAGAAACTGGTACACATGCCTAATATTGTGTAGGGCCCCTGCGAGCACGCAGAAGTGCCGCAACACAATGTAACATGGACTCCACTAATTTCTGAAGTAGTGCTGTAGGGAATTGACACCATGAATCCTCCTGGGATGTCTATAAATCCGTAAGAGTACGAGAGGGTGGAGATTTCTTCTGAACAGCACGTTGCAAGGCATCCAAGATACGCTCAATAACGTTCATGTCTGGGGAGTTTGGTGGCCAGTGGAAGTGTTTAAACTCAGAAGAGCGTTTTTTGGAGCCATTCTGTAGCAATTCTGGACTTGTGAGGCGTCGCATTGTCCTGCTGGAATTGCCCAAGTCCTTCGGAATGCACAATGGACATGAATGGATGCATGTGATCAGACAGGATGCTTCCATATGTGTCACTTGTCTATCTAGACATATCAGTGTCCCATATCACTCCAACTGCATGCGCCCCATACCATTACAGAGCCTCCACCAGCTTGAATATGGGCTCATGAGGTTGTCTCCATATCAGTACACGTCCATCCAAATGTGTGAGTTCTTAAGGGACCAAACTGCTGAGGTCACCAGTCCCTTGACTTACACACTACTTAAACTAACTTATGCTAAGAACAACACACACACACACACACACACACACACACACACACACACACACACACACACCCATGCCTGAGGGAGGACTCGAACCTACAGTGGGAGGAGCCACACAGTCAGTGAGATGGCGCCTCTAACCACGCGGCCACTCCGTGTGGCACACGTCCATCCGCTGGATACAAATTGAAACGAGACTTGTCTGACCAGGCAACATGTTACCAGTCATTAACAGTCCAATGTCGGTGCTGATGGGCTCAAGCAAGGTCTAAAGCTTTGTACTGTGCAGTCATCAAGGATAAACGAGTGGACCTTCAGCTCCTAAAGCCCATATCGATGATGTTTCATTGAATGGTTTACATGCTGACACTTGTTGTTGGCCAGCATTGAAATCTGCAGCAATTTGCAGAAGTGTTGCACCTCTGTCACATTGAGCGATTCCCTTCAGTCGTCGTTGGTCTCTGTCTTGCAGGATCTTTTTCCGGCTGCAGCGATGTCAGAGATTTTATGTTTTACCAGATTCCTGATATTCACGGTACACTCATGAAATGGTCGTATGGGAAAATCTCTACTACATCGTTACCTCAGAGATGCTGTGTGCCACCGCTCATGCGCTGACTATAACACCACGGTGAAACTCATTTAAATCTTGATAACCTGCCATTGTAGCAGCAGTAACTGATCTAACAATTGCGCCAGACACTTGTCGTCTTATATAGGTGTTGCCAGCAGCAGCGCTGTATTCTGCCTGTTTACACATCTCTGTATTTGAATACGCATATGTATTCCAGTTTCTTTGGAGCTTCGGTGTATATGAGTACATAGCATATAATCCCAGCGACTGGCAGTTTTCTTGTTCTTATTGTCCATGCTTTCTAACTTATAAACAACTTTTGAAGTGCCACAATGTACTAGAACAAATAAAATGTCTATAAAACGCCACACGATATAATGTGTTTGCGGTGAGAGAGTCGCAATTCCAGAAATTCAGCGGAACTTATATAGCCATAGTTGACCACAGCGCCATATTCTGCCTGTCTACATATCTCTGTATCTGGATACGCATGCCTACACCAGTTTCATTGGTGGTTCAGTGTATTTAAGGATTGTTGTAAATACAGTGATGGAAAAAGTCCCACCACCAAAAAAATAATTAATGTAGAGTCAAGAAATTTCGGTGATGTGTTTGTCTAGATAACATATACAAATAATAAATATTTCAAGATCCCAGGTTAATGTAAGTCCAAGATAACCCACTGCAAATGTGATATGGTGGTACATTAATAACCAGTGTAATCGCAGAATGCTGAATGCAAGCATGCAGCATTGTGCTATACAGGTGCCAGATGTCGGTTTTTGGGATGGAGTTCCATGCCTGTTGCACTTAGTCGGTTAATACAGGGATGGTTAATGGTGTTTGTGGATGATGCTGGAGTTTTTGTCCGATGATGTATCATCATATCTGATGAGCAAACAGGCCAAGACAACATGTCAACACACTGCAGAGCATTTTGGGTTACTATAGCGACATGTGGATGAATGTTATTATGTTATTCCACAACAACTCATGAAGAAAACACAAACAGAATTCGAAGCACTGTCCTACAGACTAGAAAAATGGATGGAATTTTCGGTCTGGAGATGCTCTAAAGCCATAATGGCGGGTGGTGGGTAGTATCCCACCTGTCTGAACCAGACGACGCTGGTCTACTTGGATTTGTCTCTGAACACTTGAACAAAGAAGACATCACGTGACTCTCAGACATCACAGAACTTTCTGTAGATACCGCACCCCTGTCTTATTTGAACCAGTCTGAAGAGGATCATACATCCCACACAAAGGATGTCTTGTGAATCTCAGGCGTCATGAAACTTCCTGTAAATGGCACATTCTGGTTGGTTCTACTGAATTTACCCGCCAAATTGCTGCTGCCGGGGTAGGAACACTGTCCACCACTTTCTACAAATGGCCAAATTATTTGAATTTTAGTGGCAAACGACTTTGTACAGATCGAAAAACATCCAGCAATCATATTGCACTGACAATTAAATCTTGCAAAAGTGGTCTACAGATCCTGAAATACGGAAACTATCGCAAAAGACACTTCATCAATTACACTGCTCTGCTACTGTCTAGGAAAGTTTGAATTCTTCGGTGTGAAACCGATTCCCAACCATGCTGTATCACCATAAACGATTATTGAAGGTATCGGTTGTAAGTATATGAAGTAAGTCCACCATTCTCACATGATTCTGCAAAGCATTCAATTTTCTGTATTCACTTATTTTCCTCTGTACGACATGATACATGTGCTGATGATGACATGCAAGTGAGTCATATTTGCAATGTTGAGGAAGAGTCTGAAACGTCTTGGTGTTGTTGTATTATTCTACAAACTGTAATGAGGAAATTTTGGGCAATTATGTAATAAATAATTATAGCTTAAGTGACTGTGTATAATTTCATAGAATGTAGTGGTTTTCACAGCAATCAGTAGCAGTATTGTGAATAAACATATCCTATAAAAAAAATATTTTTAACTCGTACACTTCCAGTTTTCACTTTAAAAATATCAGCACTGAGCATAGTAATTATCAGAAAAGCAGCACATCATCGGAACAGCCACACAAATCCCTTAATGTTTTAACCACTTTACATAGACAAGTACAACTGCAAATTTAGTGTAAAAGATAATACTGACATGAGAGATAGCGAAATGCATATATAAGTAGTGGAACAAAGACTGTTCTGGGACAATTCTGATATCAAATTAATTATGCAAGGTAATAAATTGATCAATTAACTATCCCCACCCCCTGATGATGTCAAGGCTTTCTTCAGCTGGAATGCGGGTACCCCTCAAGGAAATCTCACCCGAACCCCTCCCCTCATTCTCCCCTGCAGTGACTTAATCCAAGAAGGCGGCCTGGGGAAAATGGCAGGAAATTCAGTAAGTCTGAGTCAAGCTGATGGACTGGGAGGACCTCACAACAGTAGGCTAATATAACGTTCATAAGGCATTATTTAAATAATTTGTTTAAGAATATTGTTTATTCATTTCTGAAATGGCAATACACCTCTTAACTGATGCTGGTGTTTAAATAATTTGGACGATATTACAAAACGGCGGTACAAAGAAGACATCACTTGACTCTCGGACGTTATTTGCAAACAGCAATTTACAAACCAGATAAATACCAAAGAGCAGACATATACCAATTAGAATGTTAAGAATGTGAATCAGTGTGTCTGGGAATGAAAGTCAGCAATTTCAAAACTACCTATAAAGAACATATGAGGGTTGGGACTTTAATGGTCACAACTATTTATTTTCACCTTGTACAAAATAGATACGTGTTTGAAAGTTTTACTGACCTTCAAAGCAGTAACCTGCATTGTGTATAAACCATTGAGAGCGATGTGGAAGTGGTAGGACACTCTTAGCAGTGCAAGTTGTGTTGACACTTAGAGCTACGCAGTCTATTGCCTGAAGAATTTATAGCAGTTCTGAAACGAATGCCGTGAAGTGTTTCCTTCAGTTTAGAAATCGAGTTGAAACTTCGCCATCACATCAGTCAGACAAATCAGTAATAGCTTGCACTATACATGCTTGAGCATTGTCCTGCAAAATGATGGTCAGTTCCTGCAGAAAGTGCTATAACTTCTGTCTCTAAGCTGGTCGTAGGTTGTGTTACAAAAATGAACAGCTTAGAGACAGAAGTGATGACACTTCCTGTAGGACCTGGCCATCATTTTGAAGGACAATGCTCAAACACGTACAGTGCAAGCTATTACTGATTTGTTTGACTGATGGGGCTGCTAAGTGCTAGATCACCTACTGCACTCCTCTGACTTAAGCCCTCGTGAGTTAAACTCGATTTATAAACCGAAGGAAAAACTTCACGGCATTCGCTTCAGAACTGCTACAAATTCGTCGGCAATAGACCGCGCCGCTCGAACTGTCAATACAACTGGTACTGCTAAGGGTATCCTAAGACTTCCACATCGCTGGCAACGGGTTATACACAATGCTGATGACTACTCTGAAGGTCAGTAACATTTTGAAACACTTATCTATTTTGTACAATCCGTAAATAAATAGTTGCCACTATTAAAGTTCCAATCCTTGTATAATAAGCTGGAAGTATGAAAATAGTCATTCTACCTTTGCTGAACACCTAATAAAACATGGACATGAACCATCCAACATAGAACAGGACATGAAAATTGTTAGAGTGAATAATTACAATAAACACGAGAGAAAAAATTTCATGTATAAAGAGCCCTTGCAATGAAAACGAAAGTAAATTATCAAATCAATACAAACAATTACTCACTGATCATATAAGCCACTAAAACAGTAATATCAGGCACATAAAAGTGGCACTTGATAAGTTGATTAACACTAAAGTAATTATCATTAATATTCCACAATATATGGAACTATAGTGAACTTGGAAGTGCAGAAGACAAATGCTAGGCTTAAAACAATATGTAATAAATTTCACAATGTGTCACTGGTTAATGTCAGCAATCTAGAAAGAGACCTGCACACAACTCATCGTATGCACATGAATAAAAGGGACAAAGAGACTGTCAGCAAATTAACTGTCGAGGGAATTACACAAAATTCTCCACATAGCTTTGTAAATAAGTGCATTATCATGGAATGGCCCAACACATCAAATCAGAATCTACCACACAAACAGCCACTGTGATCAAGCCTGGGAAACTTGTAAAGCCTGGTGGACAGTTTGGTAGCCCTAAATCATCATGTATAGTCCAGCAGGAGAAAGCAATGCTTAATGTTATACACCAGAATTTCGGTAGTTTTAAAAATACGCACAATGATCTGGATATTATTGAATGTCTTGATAAACCTGATATTGTAGTCCAATCGCCATGAAATACTGTTCTTCCTTTAGCTAGATAAATAAGTCTGGGGTGGTGTAGTAATCTTTACTGTTAAAACAAGTAATTTCAGTGTTACTGATGTAGGTACATTCTGCATAGAAGGAATTACGGAATTTTCTGCAGTAAATCTAAAATCTGGTAGAGAAAATATAGCAGTTATCGGTGTGTATAGGACACCCGGGGGATCTGTGGATACATTTTTGAAAAATCTATCTGACTTTCTGATATACAGGGTGAGTCACTAACTATTACCACCTATAACAACTCCAAAAGAATGATAGTAGCTGAAAAGTTTGTGGGACAACGTCTCGCATCAAAGATATGAAGGTCAACTTTGTTTCTTCAAATTCGATGCTATAGTTTAAAACTTATTTTCTAATATTGGCTATCGAGACGAATCCAGTGATGTGTAACAGTAAGGTCTTTGTAGGTCAACGAAGCTCAATAAGGTGGCATGAACGTCCATTTACAGAAGGTGTTGGAAGTGATGACCATTGGTATCAATGCAATGCTGCAATCTTCTTAGCATGGATTGAGTGGTATTCCTTATCACTTCAGCACTTATCGAAGCACATTCTCTGACAATTCTCTCTCTTACATCGTGCAAATAGTAAATATACGCCGAATTCGGCGTATCCATCTAATGTGCCATTGACATGTAAGCACCATTCGAGGCTTTCGCAATACAGCACTAAGAGGAACGGTAAGACTAGTATCGTCGAATCAAGCGAATGTGAATGATACATTCCTTCGAATAACAAGTTGATATGCTTCTCATTTACCGAGAATGCCAACGAAATTCATTGAGAGCTAGAGATTTATATGCTGAAAGATATCCTCAATGAACTCACCCTACATGTCGTACATTTAAATATGTGTATGATAAATTGACAACAACTGAATCTTTAATGTATTGGAAACATATCCAGCAAAGGAAAGTTACCAACGAGGAAACGGAAATTGGCACACTTGCCACTTTGGTTGAAGATCACAATTGAATCTGGCATGCGCCAGAGTAGTGTTGTTTGTGTTATGCATCGCCATAAATATCATCCTTACCATATCAGTCTCCATCAAGAATTAACTGGTACGGATTGTATGCATTGCATTGAGTTCTGCCGATGGGC